>NC_134695.1:37053122-37245622 GCF_050947455.1 Rhinoderma darwinii
AAATATATCACTCTGTGTGTAATGAATCTATAAAATATATGAGTTTTACTTTTTGAATTGAATTACTGAAATAAATTAACTTTTTGCTGATATTCTATATAAATGTCAGTCGGTGTGTTTCGTGCAACTTTCAAATTCGTTTTTATAAAAAATTTGTTTTACTTTTTCAGATACAGCTGCTTTGTATCCTGTATACAGAGCAGCTGTATCGTTCGCTAAGACCTGAATCCGCCAGGTCCACGAGACTCACGGGATTCAGTGACAGCGGGTCCTGAGTGTCTCTAACATGCAGTATCCACCTGTAATTTATCACATCTAAGTTATGAACTTAGATGTGATTGAAAATATGTGGATCCTGCATGTCAGAGACACTCAGAACCCGCTGACACTGAACCCATGAGTCTGGTGGACCTGACAGGTACAGGATTTAGCAAACTATACAGCTGCTCTGTATACAGGATACAAAGCAGCTGTATCTCAAAAAGTAAAAATACTTTTTAATAAAAACTAATTTGAAAGTTGCACCAAACACACTGACTGACATTTTTTATGAAAAAAAAAACAATTTCAAAGGTTTACATAGCTATTAAAAACCATTTAGTATTTAAAAGGATCATAAATGTATGGCTGCCTCAAACTTTAAAAGTTTTTGATGCACTTATAAAATGTAAAAAAATAAAGCACTTCACTTTTTATCTCCATTGCTATGCAACACACTGTATAATGCTTCACAACATGAACAGATGTACAAGTGCAATTGAGAACGTTGATGTTATCAAAGTGTGAGTTTTCTTTTAAACATCTGTACTCCAAATACCATCTGGATCATTCAGGTGACCTTTTGATCAAATTTGACATAGCTGGGTTATCTTTTGGAGGATAGTATTTATTTCTATATTTGTCAATGTACAGTATATACTGTATTTCAAAAACATTCCATGAAGTTGAAGCATTCCTCTAGTGAAAAATAAAATCTTTACAATGCAATAGCTTTTACCTTCAAAGCTCAACCATTTATGCTGTAGTCTCTCACTCAGTAAGGGTATGTTTACATGCAGAGTCAAAAATGTCGGAAAATCACTGAGCCGTTTTCTGAGAAAACAGCCTCTGATTTTCAGCTTTTTTTGAAGCTGAAAACGTTTTTTAAGGTGTCTATTGGGGCCGTTTTTGGAGCTGTTTTTCTGTTGACAAAATGAAAAACAGCTTAACCCGTTAGTTACCGGCCCATAGTGTTTTTACGTCTGTCACTAACGGGCCTTATTCGCTGCATCGGAATGAGTAAACGGAGCAGGGTGCCGTTAAATCTCCCTGCTCTCAGCTGCCAGAGGTAGCTAAGGGCTGGGGGCATCCCTGCTCGACCGGGTGAGAAAGATATTAGTATCGATCTCACCCGTTTAACCCTTCAGATGCGGTGCTGAATAGCGTGCATTGTATCTGAGTGGTTTTGGAGAGAGGGAGGTAGCTCCCTCTCATCCCAGTGTCTGTGTATCCGATGGCAGCCGGGGGCCTAATAAAGGCCCCCAGGTCTGCCTGGAGTGAATGCCTGCAAGATCATGCCTCTGGCATGACCTAGCAGATGCCTGTCCGTTTTACACAGACAGGCATAATACACTGCAATACAGAAGTATTGCAGTGTATTATAAATGTGATCGGATATTCGCATAGTGAAGTCCCCTAGTGGGACTAGTAAAAAAGTTTAAAAAAAAAGTTTAATAAAAAGTGAAAAAAAAAAAAAAGTGAAAAAAATAAACTGCTTTATTATTAACAAACAAAATAAAGTAAAAAAGTTACACATATTTGCTATCGCCGCGTCCGTAACGACCCCGACTATAAAGTTATTACATCATTTAACCCGCACGGTGAACGTCGTAAAACATAAAATAAAAAAACTTCCAAAAATTGCTGTTTTCTTTGAGTCCAGCCTTAAAAAAAAAATGTGATCAAAAAGTCGCATCTACTCCAACATGGTACCGATAAAAACTACAAGTCATCCCGCAAAAAAACAGCCGTCCTACAATTGCATCGGCGAAAAAATAAAAACGTTACGGCTCTTCAAACAAATTATTTTGAAAAAGAAGTGTTTTCACTGTGTAAATGTAGTAAAACATACAAAAACCATACAAATCTGGTATCGCTGCAATCATAACAACCAACTGAATAAAGGTATTGTGTTATTTATACCACACGGTAAACGGCGTAAATTTAGTACGCAAAAAAGTGTGGCGAAATTGCTGGTTTTTTTCTATTCCCCCCCCCCCCCAAAAAAAAGTTAATAAAAGTTAATCAATAAATTCTATGTATCCCAAAATGGTGCTATTAAAAATTACAACTTGTCCCGCAAAAAACAAGACCTTATACAGCTATGTCGACGGAAAAATGAAAAGGCTATAGCTCTTTGAATGAGACGATGCAAAAACGTAACAAATGGCTTGTCATTAAGGTCTAAAATAGGCTGGTCATTAAGGGGTTAAAAAACAGCTCAAGAAGTGATATGCTCCTTCTTTTTACAAGGCATTTTTTTCTGTGCCCTTTTTTATACGGCCCGTCTGAACGAAAAGCTGTTTTTCCCATTGAATTTAATGGGCAGATGTTTGTAGGCATTTACCTATCATTTTTTCAGTCGTATTTTGAGGCATTTATGCCCCAAAATACGCCTGAAAACACAGCGTGTGAACATACCCTAAGAGTCCATAGTCCCTCTCTCTCTCTCTCTCTCTCTCTCTCTCTCTCTTTTTCTCAGAGTGATAAATGAATAGAGGGATTTGATCTGGACTCTGAATAATTTTTTTTTATCTGCTATATGTTATTGATTTAATCACATTTTCTCTTTTTTTCTTTTTAGTAAATGGATGAGGACCCGGTTATAGTATGAAAGTACAGGTAGTATGGAAAGATACAGTATGAGAGCTAAATGTCTTATAAAATGGATATCTAATTTCTATGTGCACGTACCCTTGAAATGACCACAATGAAATGCTTCCTTGGATTATTTTTTTCTTGCCTTTACAGTACCCTGTTCATAAATGTTCTAGGGCTGCTAAAAGTGTTTTCACATGTTCTCTCCTATGATTTTACTTATTTTTGCCTAGTTAAATGTATCTAATAACCGCGCCTGGAGCTGTGGTGTCTTCTCTCTTCCGACGCCAAGGTTGAAGGACCTGTGGGTGACGTCACGCTGTATCTGCAGTGAAAGAAGCCGGCTGGGAGGGATGACGTCACCCACAGGTCCTTCAACCTTGGAGTCGGAAGAGAGAAGACACCACAGCTCCAGGCGTACAGTTGAATTTGCAGCAGCAGCACCATGTGCAGGTAAGCATAGCAAACTCCCTAGAGACGAGCATATTAACCTTTTGGACGCCTTTCAGCCGATGTATCTTCTTTGTCCGACGACAAGGTTGAAGGACCTGTGGGTGACGTCACGCTGTGTGTCTTTAGTGAAAGAAGCTGGGTGGGAACGATGAGAAGTGTATGATGCTGAATTGTCAGCATCATACACTTCTATTCACAACGCCCAGTTAGTAAAACAAGTAAACACGCCCAGTTGTTAAAAACACAATACACGCCCAGTTGGAAATACGAAAAAAAACACGCCCAGTTGTCCATTTCAAAGCTCATTTGCATAAATATAAAATTGCTCAAAACTTGGACAAAAATTATCGTTTTAAAAAAAAAAATCATTACTGTTATCTACATTGCAGCACCGATCACATGCAATAGGAGATAGGGATTTGATAATCTGGTGACAGAGCCTCTTTAAGTATGTGGCCTATTTTGACCTTCAGGACAAAGGAACTTCTTTTGTTTTTTTATCGCTGCGTTCCAAGGGGCATGTTGTATTTTTAATGTCACAATTTTTGGGTACATATAATGTATTGTATAACTTTTATGATTTTTTTTATTTGAATGAGGTGGAAAATAACAGCAATTTAGCCTTTATTTTTTGTGTTTTGTTGTTACGGTGTTCACTTTCATTATAAACGACATGTTAACTTAATTCTACAGGTCAGTACGATTACAGCAATACCAAATGTATATCTATTTTTTTATGTTTAACTACTTTTGCACAATACAAAAAAAATTAAAAAAAATAATTTGTGTTTCCTTACTATGAAAGCAAAACGTTTTTACTTTTCCAGAGATGAAGCTGTACGAGGGGTTATTTGAGTCAACGTTTTAATTGCTATCATTTTGAGGTATAATAAATTATTTTATTTCATATACTTTCATTTACAAGTTCTGGTTTTAATTTTTAATTTTAGTTTTAGTGAAGTTCCTTAATCGGTATTCAAGGCTATGCTGCACAGAGATTTACAGAACAGTTTTTGTGTATGTTTAGATCTGTCCAAATGTTACTAAGTGTCTGCAGTAAATGTTTTATTGTGCAATTATGTGAACTTTACATAGAATTTTTGACCACATAAATATTTCAGTCTCAGTAACCTTGTTAAAATTGATATTCTAGACATGATAAACACATTGCCCCTGAACATGGATTTAGGATATGACATGGAGCGGCCTGAAAATCAAAGAAGCTATAAAAAAGAAATGTTCAAGCACTAGGTGTCAGTGTTTTCATTCGAAGAAGAAGATGTTTTCAATCCTTAAATTCAACTTGTGTTCAGTGTAATGTATTTAACCTGGTAGATGTGCTTTAATCTAATGTTTAACAATTATATTATCTGAAAGTCACTCAATATTTTGCATCTCTATACATTTGCAAGAAAAATTAAGTGAGCCTTTTGGAATTACCTGAATTTCAGCATTGATTACTAATAAAATGTGGTCCGATTGTTATCAATCCACAGTGCAGGGAGAAAAAGTAAGTGAATCCTTAAATTTAATAACCTGTAGATTCTCCTTTAGCAGAAATCACTGCCACCAAATGTTTCCTGTAGGTGCAAATAAAATTTGTACAACGTTGAGCATGAATTTTGGACCATTCCTCCCTGCAAATGTGTTTCAGTTCATCAATATTTATGGGATGCCACAGCATATGGATAGGGTTCAGGTCAGGACTAGGTCATCAGAATTGGCCATTCCAAAACAAACATTTTTTTTAACCATTCTTTAATTGATTTACTTGTTGCTTTGGGTTATTGTCTTGTTGCACCATCCAACGTTTCTTCTTATTGAGGTCATGGATTGATGCCCTTACAGTCTCCTGTAAAATGTTTTGATACAGCTTTGAATTCATTGTTTCCTCAATGTTCGCAAGATGTCCAGGCCCTGAGGCAACAAAGCAGCCCCCTAATCATGATGCTCCCTACAGCATGCTTCACAGTTGGAATTAAGTTTTGGTGTTGGCAGGGCCACCATCAGGGAAGTACTACTTGTACTGCAGTCAGGAGCCCGGCCACAATGAATAAAAAAGGGGCCCGCCCACTTCTCAGCTACTTTAAATATTTGAATGAGGGCCCCAACGTTAGTTACTTGGAGAAAGGAACGGACCCTGCAATGTAATGGGGCCTGTTTCTTACTCTGCGGTAATTAACACTGGGGCCCTGAGAGGACTTACAGGAGGGGATGATACTGCATGAGTAGCATGGAAGCAGAAGCTCCGTGTGGAGAGAGCCAGCCCCCCAGACACGTCTTTCTCTACACAGCCGACTGGACCCTGTAGGTTGTGTGTTTCCTCCCCTGCCCCAATTTTCATTCGTCCTGACCCCACTTGAAGAATATATAACGTACAGTATGTTAAAATACTTTTTCCATTTCCGTTGCGTTTTTTCCCACGATTTTTGTAATCACGGCAAAAATGGCAATTTATACCGCGATTATGAAAATTGCATTAAAAAGTGGACAAAACATGAAAAAACAGCACTGTCAAGCTATTTTTCTCACAGTGCAGTCAAATCATGTTTCTGCTGCGATTTTGCAAAAGTCATGGTGGCTTGCGCTGTGTTCCCTCCCGTGAGAACACACACAGACTGAAAGTGCGCTCTCTGCACAACCACCAGTTTGTGTGTGTTCTCGCGGGAGGGAACACAGCGCAAGCCACCCTGACACTGTCCGTAACTGATTGGACAGTGTCAGAGCAATGAGATCACGCCGCCTTGCAATTTAGATAGATAGAAGCGCCCCATTGACAGTTTATTTACATATCGGGCGCCAAATATAACGGCACCGATATGTAAATAGCGGAGGAAGATAGGAAAAAAGTGTAAAGTGAGACAGTGTTTGTGAAGCCCGGCCTATTACATGCTGCACTTAGCTGCACATGTATGGGCAGGTGAAAGGTTCTCTTTAAATGACAATGAGACTAATTCTCATGCGGATCTGTTACACACATGTGGCACATCTGTGGCAGAAATCCAAGGGTAAGCCTCGGAATTCTGCTGCGGAAATACACATTGAACTTTAATGGCAACGTAATAATGGAGACTTAGTGCTCCTTACATCCTCACAATTGCTTTCCCCCTCTCTTAAGGCCCCCTTCACATCGTGTTATTGCCCTGTTTATCGTGTACGTCAGGAAATCTAACGTACACGATAAACAACGTAGACAATAATTCATAGGGCTCCATTATGTTCTATTAGCCTTTGTCAGGCTGGTATACATCGATATATTTTTTTTATAAGGATGGACTAGCATAGTAGACTATGCTATTCCATCCTGTGAGATCCTGCAATAAAACATATACCGCTTCTGACATCAGTGTATGGACAGTGATGTCAGGAGCTTCCCAATGCTGAAGTCCCCAGACAGAACATCACAAGTTCTCTGCCAGTGGACTTTGGCCTTAGGAAAGCTCCTGACATTACTGTCCATATATGAACAGTGATGTCAGGGGATTCTCCAGGGCCAGAATCCCTGGCCGGATTGTTGCCAACACTCTGGATGTGGACTCTGGCTTTGCAAAGCTTCTGACGTCACTTTATAAATATGGTCGTCAGAAACAGCACCAAAGTCCCTGGGCAAAGCGCTAGTAGAAGCTCCGCCCGGGTACTCCAGCCCTGGAAAAGCCCTGGGAAAGCTATTCCCCGAGCAACCTATCCTACTGTATGCCATACATTGGGATACGTTTTGGCTAAATTGAACAAAATCCAGGGCTTAACCGGTCATGTGCCTGCTACATGGTTTCATTCACTGTAATTGGCATCAGCACCAAAATCTGTTAACGTGTATAATGTATAAACGTGAGCGCCACACTTTCCGGTGCCCACCCCCGGTAATAGAGGGGGGCCCAGACAGCTTGGCTGTATGGGGCCCAGAAATTCCTGATGGCGGTCATGGGTGTTGGTGTGCAGTGATCATTTTCCTCCAAACATAGCATTGTACCTGTGTGCCAAAAAGTTTAACTTTCTTTTCATCTATCCATAGAACATTTTCCCAGAAGCATTGTGGAACATCCAGGTACAGAGATGTCGCCCCTTACCTTTTCTTGAATTTGGTTAAGGACTCTAGTTTCTCATGAAACTATTTCAATATAATATTGCAACATGTTCACAAAATCCTTGAGAAACTGCAATTCACATCACAGCCACTCGGTTGCCACACATATAGCATAGGCATCTCATAACAGAGTGTCAGAGTAAAACATAACAGAGTAAATGTTTTTGTTTTAAAAGCTGGTCATCTCACGCCACACTTCTCAGGATATGATAAGATTTTTTTAAAAAAAGGTAAGGAAGGACACATGTGTAGTCTTGGACAAACTTGAGATAGACAGCAGCAGCTTCCTGCGTGGTGTCCTACAGTGAACAACATTCTTGCTCAGTGCTTTTCTAACAGTGGACACGTGGTTTTTGCAGTTTGTAATGTCTTCAGTAGATCTTTTGCTGTTACTCTTGGGTTCTTTCTCACCTCTTTCAAGATTGCCCGTTGTGCTCTTGTAGTAATCTTAACAGAATGCCCACTCCTAGGGAGAGTAGCAACAGTACTGAATTGTCTCCATTTGCAGACAATTTGTCTAACAATAGATTGATGTACATCCAAGTCTTGAGCAAGTTTGTAGTCTTTTCCAGCTTCATGTGTCTCTATAACACGTCTTCTGAGGTCTTGTTGTTTACCTCGAGGCATGGTTCACACTAACCAATTGTTCCTGAGAAGAACAGATTTGTCAGTAACCAAACTTTGTGTGCCTTTATTTAATGGGCAAAGCACCTGTGAAACCCACACTTCCAATTTCATCTTCTTAATTGACACAAGAAAGTAGAAAAACTGCAGCACACGTAGTTATCAAAGTATCAAAAGAAGGTGTCTTTTATTTCACCATAATAGATAGCGACGTTTCGACCCAGTTGTGGGTCTTTCTCAAGGCTTGAGAAAGCAGTTTTTCTACTTTCTTGTGTCTATTTTGGAGTTGGACTGGCTACAACTCGACACTGCCTGCACCGGTTGAAAATCCTCTTGATATAACGTTCCTCATGAGTGTTTCCTGGGATTGTGATGTGCTGCTGATTTCTTTTTCTGGATCTTCTTAATTGAAACATCTTTTGCCAATGCTCTTGTCATTATCACAGAGGTTCATTCACTTTTTCTTCATGCACAGTGGATATTTACTCAATGTGCTCAATAAAAGACAGGAACACTGTAACCGTATGTGTGTTATTAGTTTAGTTAGATTGTGTTTGTCTCTAATTGTGACGTACATAACAACCAGACCACATTTTATTAGTAATCAATGCAGAAATCCGGTCTGTTTCTTGAGGCATTTTTTTACATGTTCTATGTTAGCCGTTCTTTTTAATTAATCAAATGCAAAAAACGAGGGCGGTATTTGGTGACAAAATTCGCCAAAAATGCTTCAAACGAGCGGCATGGTTTTTTTCTGATTTCAATGGAGGTTCAGAGGCTGAAACTGCTCCAAGATAGGGCATTTTGCTTTTTTTCCTGCGAGCAGTCAAAAAACGCTCAAAATAAAATGCCTCTCCCTCCTATTGAAATCAATGGGGGAAATTTGGGGCAGTTTTTGGAGCTGATTCCGACATGGCTTCCGAGTCAAAATCAGCATCCCAAAAACTCTGTGTGAACTGGGCCTAAGGATCGATTCACAAGCAGCAGATTTTGTTGCAGAATTTCTCAGATTGAAAATCAATTCCATTTAGCAGAATGGAACTTGCAGAAATCCATGTGCCTGTTGCAGAAACAACCTCATTCAGATTAAAGAAACAGATTTTGAGTCACAGAAATTATTGCAACAAAATATTTTGCCTGTTAGGGCTGGGCAATTAATCAAACTATTTTGATTAATTTGCCCTTTCAGTGTGCCACGATTCAGATTTTTTTTTAAATTATAAAAAATATTTATGTCCAAACCCCACGGTAGCAGCTTCTCATCCGCTGCCCTCTTTACCGCCGCCGCCAATCTATTACTTATGGATATGACTGTTGGCACCCAAGGGTAAGCAGAGGCAGCGTGTGTGCAGTAAATTCAGACCTATGTTTCCACAGTATACAAACCGCAGGCTATCCTCACTGCTAAGCACAGCTAATGAGCGGCTGTGTGTGACATATAATACTATCGCCTATCGGTCCCAGCTTCCCTGCACTCTGTATACTGTATAAATAGGTTTGCATTTGCTGCACACGCGCTGCCTCTGCTCACCTTTGGGCACCGACAGTCACATCCATAAGTAATTGATTTTTGTTGGCAGAAAATAGGACCGTGGCGGCTGCAGAACAGTGGGCAGTGGCGGCAGCAGAAAAAAGTACAGTGTCGGTGGCAGACGAGGGAACAAAGGCAGCGGCAGAAGAGAGGACTGTGGCGGCCCTAAAAAGTAAAAAAATAAAAGGCCTTCATCTCTTTTTCTTTGGTGCTCTCTTCTCCCATTACAAAAGAGGTAAGGGCTCATTATATGTCTTTTGATCTTTGTAAATATGTATGCAAAATTATTTGACTGTAGTGTAGTATGTTCATTGGTATGATATTTGACGGTATGTAATGAGTGTGTGAAGTTAAGTAGCGAGTGTTCATGTGTGCGTGTTTGTAGGTTGCGAATGTGTGTTCCATTGTTTTGTGAGTCTGTTTGCCTGTATATATTTAACATGCATACGTGTGTATGTATGTAGAAAATGACAAAACATGTTTATTTGACTGTATGTGGTAAATATGTGAGCATGTAGTAATGAGAATGCGGATGCGGTGGCGTAGCTATAGGGTTCACAGCGGTCACAAATGCGACCGGGCCCCAAAGCCAGTAGGCCCGTGGCCGCCCGCACCGCGTTTAATCAAAGTTACTATAGTAACTGGGGCCTATGTAATAAACTGCACGGGCCCCTGTTACTATAGTAACAGTGTACTTACCCTCCTTGTTCCCAAGCGCAGCGGAGGTCCTGACAACATCACGTCAACATCACTGACAACATCAACATCACTGACAACATAACTGGGGCCTATGTAATAAACTGCACGGGCCCCTGTTACTATAGTAACAGTGTACTTACCCTCCTTGTTCCCGAGCGCAGCGGAGGTCCTGACAACATCACGTCGCTGGATGGCGTTACCTGTCAGGACATCCGCTGTGCCCAGAGCCGCAGAGGAGGATAAGTATAACATTACTGACTGCTGGGGCCCTGTATCTAAGCCTACCATGTGGTAGGCTTAGATACAGGGTCCAACACACAGTATCACACATGGGCCCTGTATCTAAGCCTACCTCATGTGTAACTAATGGGGTTTTTTTGTGTTTGTGCTTTTTTTACAGGTTCAGTTGTTGGACTATGTCAGATTCGAGGACTACTTAGATGACGTTTTTTGGTTTTTTTCTTCAAATAATGGTTAACGAGGGTTGAGGTTTTTTTTATGTCAATAAAATATTTTTTCTATGTCTTTGTATTTTTTTTGTAACTTTATTTCTACCTCCTTAGTAATGGCCGCTGGCTGATTGACGGCGTCCATTACTAAGGCGGGGCTTAGTGTTTTCCGGTGCAGAGGCTAGCACTATCCCCCATTAATACCCCTGTACCCACCGCCACCAGGGGTACCTGGAAGAGCCAGGTGCGATCCAGTACCCCACTATCTGTAGTGATGGTTGGGTACTGGGGTGGTCACAGGCTGGTATTATTAGCCTGGGAAAGCCCTAAAACAGTGGGCCATCCTAGTAATGTTAGCCTGCTGCTGCTATGTTGTATCTGGCTAGTTGTGAAAAATGGGGGGGACCCCACGTCATTTAAAAAAATAATAATAATTGGAAAAAACAATGTGGGTCGCCTCCATTTTTCACAACGAGCCAGATACAATATAGCAGCAGCAGGCTAGCATTACCAGGGTGGGAAAGGCCAAGGTTTCTGGCTTTTCCCAATCTAATAATACAAGCCTGCGGCCGCCCCAGTACCCAGCCATCATTACAGATGGTCCAGTAATGGATCGCACCCGGCTCTTCCTGGTACCCCTGGTGGCGGTGGGTAAAGGGCTAATAAGGTTAGTACTAGTTTTTTAACCGGCTAACATTAAGCCCTGTCTTAGTAATGGACACTTTCAATCAGCCAGTGGCCATTACTAAGGCATTAATAATAAAGTTTGAAAAAATACAAGGACATAGAGAAAATATTTTATTGAAAAAAAAACAACACACAATCCTTACCATACAAACCACATTATTGAGAATTAAAAAAAAGCATCATGGAAGTAGTCCTCGAATCCTAAGTAGTCCAACAACCGAACCTGTAAAAAAAAAAAAACACATAAAAAACATTTGTAACACATAAAAAAGCAAAGCAACTATTAGACTTACCTTTCCTGGGTCCAACGCTGGAGCCACAATATTAGCGAGCTGGGCCCTATATCTAAACCTATCATATGTGATAAAGCCTGCTGAGCCACTGTATCTAATCCTATCCATAGCTATAGGGTCGTAGTGCTATAGATATGCTGTCTCCTATACATATACACATACATACACACACACTTTTTTTTGGGGGGGTAACAAAAGGTGTTGGGGCTATTGCCTTTGTTGTTTTAAGACCTTAATGACGCCCCTGACTGCTAGCGCTGCATAGTTGGGTCACCTCGGAGACCCAGCGATGCAGCTGAAAGCTGCGGGCCGTCGGCGATGAGAATAAGTTGGGGCGGACCCAAGAAGAACTTTTGCATCGGGGACCATGAGCCTTTAGCTACACCCCTGTGCGTATGAGTTGGTACAACTGGGCATACCTTTCAGTAATGATTATGCCTATGTGTAGTGTAGGAGTTTAAGTGTGGACATAGTAAGTTTGTATGTATGAATACATGTATGTAGTAAGTGTTCACACTTGTATGTAGTGAGTGTGCATATGTGTGTAGTGTGTGCATTTATGTAGAGCAGCATGAAATGTTAGGGTGCAGTCACACGTGGTAGATTTTGTTGCAGAAATTCCTGCACCTGAATTGAAGTTGCAGAAATCCATGCACCTGCTGTAGAAATAACCCTATTCAGATGAATGCAATTGATTTTCAGTCGCAGAAATTTCTCTAACAAAAGCTACCTCTTGTGAATACACCACGTTCCAAATTATTATGAAAATGTTATTTTTCCCTGATTTTCCTAAATAGTCGATGCAAATGACAGTATAATCTTCAAGCCATCAACCGTTGGAGTATAATGCAAATTTTATTGAACAAATCTCCTAATGATAACAGATTTTTTTTTAGAAGTAAAAAAAACTCAAAATGCACTGTTTCAAATTATTATGCACAACAAAGATCAAAACATTTTAAAGGTTGTAAAGAGAACTAAAATGGTAATTTGTTGAATTTGCAGCATCAGGAGGTCATATTTACAGAAATCAAAAGCTCTTTCAATAAAAAAAAAACTTAACAGGCCAAGTTACATTTTAACATAGGACCCTTCTTTGATATCACCTTCACAATTCTTGCATCCATTGAATTTGTGAGTATTTGGACAGTTTCTGTTTGAATATCTTTGCAGGATGTCAGAATAGCCTCCCAGAGCTTCTGTTTTGATGTGAACTGCCTCCCACCCTCATAGATATTTTGCTTGAGGATGCTCCAAAGGTTCTCAATAGGGTTGAGGTCAGGGGAACATGGGGGCCACACCATGAGTTTCTCTCCTTTTATGCCCATAGCAGCCAATGACACAGAGGTATTCTTTGCAGCATGAGATGGTGCATTGTCATGCATGAAGATAATTTTGCTACGGAACGCACGGTTCTTCTTTTTGAACCACGGAAGAAAGTGGTCAGTCATAAACTCCACGTACTTTGCAGAGGCCATTTTCACACCGTCAAGGACATTAAAGGGGCCTACCAGCTCTCTCCCCATGATTCCAGCCCAAAACATGACTCCACCACCTTCTTGCTGACGTTGCAGCCTTGTTGGGACATGGTGGCCATTCACCAACCATCCACTACTCCATCCATCTGGACCATCCAGGGTTGCACGACACTCATCAGTAAACAACACGGTTTGAAAATTAGTCTTCATGTATTTCTGAGCCCACTGCAACCGTTTCTGCTTGTGAGCATTGTTTAGGGGTGGCCGAATAATAGCTTTATGCACACTTGCAAACCTCTGGAGGATCCTACACCTTGAGGTTCGCGGGACTCCAGGGGCACCAGCAGCTTCAAATACCTGTTTGCTGCTTTGCAATGGCATTTTAGCAGCTGCTCTCCTAATCCTATTAATTTGTCTGGCAGAAACCTTCCTCATTATGCCTTTATCTGAACGAACCCGTCTGTGTTCTGAATCAGCCACAAATCTTTTCACAGTACGATGATCACGCCTACGTTTTCTTGAAATATCCAATGTTTTCATACCTTGTCCAAGGTATTGCACTGTTTCACGCTTTTCGGCAGCAGAGAGATCCTTTTTCTTTCCCATATTGCTTGAAACCTGTGGCCTGCTTAATAATGTGGAACATCCTTCTTAAGTAGTTTTCCTTTGATTGGGCACACCTGGCAAAGTAATTATCACAGGTGTCTGAGATTGATTACAATGATCCAAAGAGCCCTAAGACACAATACCATCCATGAGTTTAATTGAAAAACTAATAATTAAATGTTTATGACATTTAAATCCAATGTGCATAATAATTTGGAACACGGTGTACATCCTATATACGCCTATTTCCAGTCCCATGTCAGCAATGAGAGGTGATTCTAGTGATATTTTCATTTTAGGCCATCCCAGCCCTGTGCCACGGTATGTTTTAGAGTAAGTTAATCAAGAAAAAAATAATCGTGATTATAATTGAAAATCGCCCATAAAGTTGAAAAATTTAGATTTTTTTTTATTTTGCAAAATTGCGCACCTTTTCGCGTGTGAATAACCCTCACAGTCCTATTACACAGCCCAAAATGGACCGCAAGACAGCTCGTTGAATTCAGCATTGGGGTACCACAAGGATCGGTGTTAGGCCAAATTCTTCTTTTAATCTCTATATTAATGACCTTGTGGATGGGATTGATAGCAAGGTGTCAGTTTTTGCTGAGATAAAAAACTTTGTAGGATACTTAAAACTCTGCTTGACTATAAAATATTACAGAGAGACCTAGATAAGCTGGCAGCATGGTCAAAAACATGGCAGATGAAATTTAATGTTGATAAATGTAAAGTTATGCACTTAGGACGCAATAATAGTTTATACATTAAATAGAATAGAACTGGAGATAACGGAACGAGAGAAAGACCTGAGTATTCTGGTTACAAATAAGCTAAGCAGGAGTACTCAATGTCAGTCTGCAGCTGCAAAAGCAAATAGGATTTTAGGGTGTGTAAAAAGAGAGATAAAAACCTGTGATTCAAATGCAATATTAATTCTCTATAAATCCTTGGGCTCCAAATTGTAAAAACGATTTAGGAGAACTGGAGAGGGTTCAAAGGCAGGGAACAAGATTATTAAATGAAATGAAAGACGTCCCTCACAATGAAAGGTTAAAGAAATTGGGCTTGTTCAGCTTGGAAAAAAGACGCATTATAGTTGATCTTATTAACTTGTTTAAATATATGTGTGGTCAATACAAAGAGCTAGTACATAATCTGCTCTTTCCAAGGACTCTACAAAGGACCAGGGGACATTCATTGCTTGTGGGGAAAAAAGATGTTTCAGACATAAATATAGGAAAGCGTTCTTTACAGTTAGAGTAGTCAAAATATGGAATGCCCTACCCCAAGAGGTAGTAATGGTAGATACTGTCAGCATTTAAAAAAAGCCTGGATGTTTATCAAATGACGAATGGCATTGAGGGTTATAATTCATCAAGCAATGAAAGACGTGTAATTGATTAAAAAATGGTTGAACTTGATGGACTTGTGTCTTTTTTCAACCTATGTAAATATGTAACTTGATACTTGCTATCAATGTGAAATGAAGTCCAACCCCTGGAACTCATAGAGCAAAGCAGGTGAAAAATCTAATAGCACCAGAAGTCAATGTTTTGGAAATTAATCCTTATAGGGGTTTTTCATCGCCTCTCTTTTTCGTCCGATCTGACATCGGCATGGAGATATGCTTCTCCACACCAAGCAGAACTGTTGCCGAGGCAACTATCCGACACCCGTCAGGTATCGTGCACAGATCCTATTAATTAGAATAGGACACGTACACGTTGCCCACCAGCCATGGAGCATCATCTTTCCACTCCAGTTGTCATATAGGGCCAAAGAGAGAGGCACTGTGCGATCCCTTAAATCATAACATGGCATACAAAAACAGATATCAGTAAGATGGTTCCATTTATATGACTAAATTCACATGGTCATTAGGAAAATCCTAAGACATTTATAACAAAAAAACATAATTAAAAACTCAAAAGCTTATTATATAGAAAGATCATTAAACATTTCTGTGGGGCATGCTCAAGTTACAATTATTAATTAATATAGGGTTTAGGCACACAACTCTTTACACAAAATTACACTTACATCTTACTTAAGAAATTCACATTTGATTACAGAATTTCCCTTTACCTGACAACCATTAGTGGAAGGAGCAATGGACAAAAATAACTCTAGCAGAGCTATTATTGACTAGACAATCAAAGTTTGAGTAACTTGCCTAAGCATTTCCCAGATTTAATTATGTATTATTTCCACTGAGAATTGCAATATCTGTCCCAGTTAACACCTAAAAATAAACAGGCAATTAAACATGCAATCACGACAAATTTTTGAGTTTATTTAATAATTGACATTAATTAGTTCCCAGATCTTTCATTTTTGTTTTTAAAGGGATTGACAAGTTTTTAAAGATGGGTTCTGTTTCCACATTGGGAATCTAAAATAATTAAGGCTCCGTAGCCTCTGTCCATCTGTACACATGCCATGGTTGACTTTATCTTTTTGACGTAATAGCCTTGAGAAATAAAATACACAAGCCAACCAAATGTTTAACCCGTTAGTGACCGGCCCATAGTCTTTTTACGTCGGTCACTAACGGGCCTTATTCTGATGCCATAGACTTTTTACGTCGCAGCATCGGAATAAGTAAACAGAGCAGGGAGCCGTGAAATCTGCCTGCTCTCAGCTGCCAGAGGAAGCTGAGGGCTGGGAGCGTCCCTGCTCTGCCGGGTGAGATCGATATTAGTATCAATCTCACCCGTTTAACCCCTCAGATGTGGTGCTCAATAGCGAGCACCGCATCTGAGTGGTTTTGGAGAGAGGGAGGGAGCTCCCACACGGTAAACGGCGTAGATTTAGGACGCAAAAAAGAGTGGCGAAATTTCAGATTTTTTTCTATCCCCCCCCCCCCAAAGAAAGTTAATAAAAGTTAATCAATAAATAACTTGTACCTCAAAATGGTGCTATTAAAAAACACAACTTGTCCCGCAAAAAACAAGACCTTATACAGCTATGTCGACGCAAAAATAAAAAAGTTATAGCTCTTGGAATGCGACGATGGAAAAACGTAAAAAATAGCCTGGTCATTAAGGTCTAAAATAGGCTGGTCATTAAGGGGTTAAAGAATACCTTTATTTAGGGGGGAAAAAGTTTTAGGAGACCAACAAATAAAGACTTTCTCTAATATATATTATTATGTCCTATTGATAAAAGCACTAGCCCTTTGAAAGTAGAGACAACTTCAATCGGCTTTCCACATACAGCACTGAGCAGTCGAAGAATTGCCAGTTCTAAACCAGCCAAAGGCGATCTAAAAAATAGCCCATAAGTATCCCAATGTTTACATCACAAGCATGCACTTAAGAAATTAGTAAAAAAAAAAAATACATGGAGCATTTTAAAAAGTTACACAGGTAAGTGTTTTTAGCATACAAAGTATTGATAGCAAGATGTCCTCAAATACAGTGATAGCCACTCTGCCCCCAGATTTAGTGCCAGCGACAGTCCCCTAGAAAGTGACAGCCTCATTGACCCAAATATACGAACAGTTACAGTGTCCCCAGATACTGACAGCCACAGTGCTCCCAAATGTAGTGACAGTCAATTTGCCCCCAAATACAGTGATAGTTCCCCCAGCACAATTCACCACATTGTCCCGCGATGAATCCTGTCTGAGCATCACTATCACCAGACTCTCTGCTGGTGATGATGCCACCTGCTGGCTGTCCACGTTATATATTTTCTATATAACAAGTACTGCATGATCAACCAGCTTAAGCCTGCTAAACTACTGTAGGTTTGGGAACGTCAGTAAGATGAAAAACTGCCGGGCTGCAAAAAAGACGGCCTAATTTGGGAGGTTGAGTCTCACAGGATTTTGACTGAACTGTGAGACTTTCTGCCCTTGAGCTGGGAGAGCCCATTGTGCGGGAGGGAGGCTGTGTACAGGGCAGATCTGTGCTGCTATCTTACTTCATGCTAGATGTTGTTATATTAGCAGCAATGTAAGAGGAGTCTCCGATGTATAATGAAGCAACTAGAATGAAAGGAGGCTGCTGGGTAATCTTAAAAGTCTCTCACCATATATCCAAGGAAGCTATATCCTGTCACAACTTCTCTCCCACTTTCTCCTCAGTGTATGACTGCTGCTGGCTTTGTGTATATAGTGAGAAATTGACATTAACCCTTTAGAACTAGCTGTCTCCTCCTCAAACATATTAACCCTTTATGAACAGCTGTCTCTAACAGATTAACGCTTTACAAGCAGCTGTCTCTTCTTCCAGCAGATTAACCCTTTACAAGTAGCAGTCTCTTTCTCTAGCAGATTGACCCTTCACAAGCAGCTTTCTCATCCTCTTTCAGATGAACACTTTACAAGCAGCAGTCTCTTCTAGCAGAGCCCTTTAAAAGCAGCTGTATCCTTCCCCCTCCTCTAGCAGTTGTCTCCAGCAAATCGACAAGATAGTGAATCAAATTGTTTACCCCTACTCCTGGCCTGATCTGAGCCCAAAGCTTCACTTTAACATTCAGATGCTGTATAGAATCAGCTCTTTCCCCTCTCAGTTGGCAAATCTCGAAGAAATAAGAAATCTCACAATTCAGTCAGAATCTCATGAGAAATGAGGAAGTAGAACTCTGTTTCTGTAATACTGAAGAAAATGTATAGTCGGAGGGGGTAGTATGAAGCAAGCTCACCACTGGCTGAGCCCATTCCATACACTATATATTACAGCCGATTTGTACATAGCGACTTGGTGTTCGGCCGCATCTTGTCCATTGAGCTTTCCGTCAGAACAGAGCCCTGACTGACACAAATGGAAACCATAGGTTTCCATTTGCATCACCATTGATTTCAATGGTGACGGATAGGGTGCCAATGGTTTCCATTTGTCTCAGTTGTACAAGGGTTCCGTCATTTTGATGGAATCAATACTGTACATAGAATAAAGAAAACAGCGCTACAATCAGGAAGACAGCGCTATTCAGGTCAGTAACCCAGTTTATCACATGACCTAGTGACAGGTTCTCTTTAAATCTTCATTAAATGTCAGAGGAAAAATTGCAGTGCTGTCTAAAAAAGTCTCAAAAAATACAAGTCACCCAGTCCAGACTGCATACACCCCTGAGTATCTGCCTGAAGTATCTCACTGAGAATAACCTTAATACATAGCAGAGCATGGGTTTAGGGGGGGTGCATGCAAAGCTCCTGTATAGCTAATCTGATCAGCTACTATGAAAAGGTAAGCTCTAGACTGGACCGGGTCAGTCATCGGATGTCATATATCTTTTACATAGCATTTTATACTGTTCCACATACAAAGTTGGTACATAAAATTAGAGTTTTTGGACCGGGGGAAATGTGTGTAGTTGGGTGAGTAACTGGTACAGTGAAAACAAAGAGGGTGGTCATCAGTGGCGGATTAAGTAGACGATGGACCCTGGGCTGTTACCCAAACTTGGGCCCCCCTTGCGCACCGCTGCGCCGTAACTATTTTTAACACTACCTTTTTGGGCAAGCATTAACAAATGGGTGTTACGGATTCCCCTTGTCACAGGGCTGTGTCCCTACATACTGATAGTATCACACTGTGCAGGGACACATCCTCCTGACAAGGGGAATTGTCTATCAGTCCTGGACTGCAGAAAGGCTTTTTGTGAAATACAAGGATTTCCTATAACAAAAATGTCAGGAGAGGTGACAGATTCTCTATAAATCTAGTGACTCACATGTGACGACGTCTCAGATTCTAGTAGTTTTTTTTTCCTCTTTTCTTCTCATCCGATCCAGAGCACATGACGACTTCTCCCGGCCATGACTGATTTCTGCAGAATTTGCCACTCAGATGTCTTCGACTCCTCACTTTTCCAACATTTCCACACCTATAAATGAAAATAAAGTTATCATGGTGCCACATACTGTACCCCTAAATATAATAGCACCAAACACTGTGCGCCTGAATATAATAATACCACACACTGTAAAACACCACATACACACAGCCCCCTGTACATAGTGCCACACACAGCCCCCAGTACATAGTGCCACACATAATATAACTAATGTAGGCTTAGATACAGGGTCCAGCAGACAGTATTCTTATGCAGTATAAGCTGGGGCCCTGTATCTACGCCTAACACATGGTAGGCTTTAAAGGTTGTCTAGTCCCTAAACATTGATGGCCTATCTTCAGTATAGGCCATCAATAGCTGATGGGTTGGGGTCAGACACCCGGGACCCCCGCTAATCAGCTGTTTTGAAGGGGTTGCAGCCGCTCGTACGAGCGGCTGCAACCCCTTCAAAACAGCTGATTAGCGGGGGTCCCAGGTGTCTGACCCCAACCCATCAGCAAGACAATAAAATTAAACTTACCTCCTCTTCGGCCGCTGGTCCTCACTCCATCAACTGTCGGGACGATGTGCGCGGCGCATAGCATCGTGACGTTATGCTCTGCGCATAGCGCTGTGACGTTAGAACCTCCGATGCGCTCCAGGAAGAGAAGGGGTAAGTACTGTCAGTTACTATAGTAACAGGGGCCCGTGTAGTTCGTTACATAGGCCCCAGTTACTATAGTAACTTTTCATTGATGTGTGAATGTGGCTACCGCTAGCACCGGGGGCCCCCTCCAGTGCAAGCGACGCCACACCGGGCATGAGGGGGGCCGTGCGATCATGTGTGGTTCGGTCGGCCATGGGCCCCCCAAAAGCCTTGGGCCCCGGGCGGCCGCCCGAACCGTCCTAATTATAATCCGCCACTGGTGGTCATTAATGGAGCATATTCAGATTGGAGTGGGGTATCAGTTACATTTAAAAAAAAATAATGTTTTGTTTGTGGAAAATTCTTTCAATATTTGGTATTACTGCAATCGTAAAACGCCCAAATTACGTCCGTAAATAAGCCGTGTGAACATACCCTAAGAGGAACAGACAAAAACGGAGAGTATCGTTTCCGTTTGCATTAGTATTGATTTCAATTGTATATATTTTTTTGTTTCAGTTTGCCTCCGTTCTGCTAGGTTTTCGGGTTTTTTTACGGAAACAATAGCGCAGCACTCTACGCTATTGTTTCCGTGAAAAAAAACTAGCGGAACGGAGCCAAACAAACAAACAGAAACAAAAAATTACCATTGAAATCAATGCTAAACGCAAACGGAAACTATACTTTCTGTTTCTCTTTGTTTGTCTAATGGAACAAATGAACGGAAAGGTAAATGGAAGTCCAATGCTGATGTGAACAGGTCCTAATAGCGCAAATTAAAGAAAAAATAATGCCGTAATTGCTGTTTTTTTCCCTTTTCCAAAGAAAGTGAATAAAACTTAATAAGGTATATGCACTCCAAAATGGTGCCGTTGAAAAATACAGCTCGCTCTTTTAGATAATTTTCCGTATATTGTGATTTAAGTAATGTTTTTTTTTGTTTTTGTATTTTAGTAATTTAAAAATGTAAGTAATTTAAGTAATGTTTCATGGAACCGCCTAGTCAGCACTTAAGAAACCAAAGGAATTTGGAAACAAATGTTTTCAGGTGAGGAAAAAGAGTTTTTGACAAAGGTGTAAAAGAGCACTCAGAACAAATATATATAATCAATACTTTGCAAGGATTTATAAGGAGCCAAAAAGTGAAAGTAGTCTTTTATTGTGTAGGTGGAAGCATCTCCACAGATCCACCATATGGAGGGAATGGAGTGATTGTTTTATCTTGGCTAGTGCCCTGTACAGAACTGCCTTATGGGTTGAGGCTATTATGAGGGGTTCAGCATATTGACACATTTTATATAATTCAATTTTGTATTCTTGAGAAATCTATTTCGGGTTTTAGCATTTTAGAATTTCTTCTTCGACAGTTACTTATTATGTGTTTATTTTAATTTTTAGATTTAAGTTAATACCAATAACGATCCCATTATAATGTTTGGAATCGCACCACATCTTGCTGTTTTACCCATCTAGGTCAATCCTAAAAAAATTCAATAAAATATTTTGGTTATTCACTGCAAATGTTATGCTCCTAGATGTGACAGTTGGTTGTTGTTTTCTGCCTCCTTAACTGAATAACTAGTTGCAACACCTTTAGTAGCAGCAATTATTACAATGAACCACTTCCTATAATGTGGTATCGGTATTTCCCATCAACGTTGAATTGAAACCTAGACTATATATTTAGCGTAATAAGGAAGTAATCACCACACCGTTTCTAAAAACATTGTCACAATTTAAGGAAATTCCAGAAGAAAAAAACTAATTGTTGAAATCTAGTAATATAACAAAACAATGTCTAAGGCTCTGAAATGGCATTATGCCAACGTTTGGCGCAGCAGTTTTGACCACTTGAAAACAGCAGACAGCACTTGATAGAGAATGGGGAGAGCAGTGTAACCATACTTGGGGCAGATTGCATGACCGAGAAATCCAGGTATTTATGTCCCTGATGCCACAATCGAGAGTGCCATGGAGGTGGCCCCCTCATGCACAGTGCTCCGGGCTCTCTTCACTGAATGCTCGCCAGCCCCTTCCCTCTAAGGGACAGATTTAGCGGTCTCCTGATTGGACTCAAGATCTGTCACACAGAGGGGAGGAGCTGGGAAGCAATCAGTGAAGAGAGCCCGGATCACTACCCATAAAAGGTCCATCCTGCATGACCATCACCCTAGGCATGGTTACACTGCTCCCATGTCCTCTTTATAGCGCTGTCAGCCATTTTGAGGGGTCAAAGCTGCTGACAGATTCCTTTTATTAAGCCTAATGCACCAGAATTCTTTATCACTAATTGCACCAAAAAAAATTGGTAAACATACAGCAAGACTGGTGTTTTTTAAAGTTTACGCAATTTAGCATTATGGAACCATAATTTCTGCTCAGCTGTGTCTACTTCTAGATTGTGCTACTCACAACTACACCAAAGAAATATATGTGTTTGTGTTTTAAATATGCTAATGTATGCTAAAAACTTGAATAAATTATTAATTACTTCTAACTACATATAATTGAATGGCTTTTGTATGTTGACTGCATGGCTCATTCCACTGACATTAGTAACTTTTGGGTGTTACACCACAAAAAATACATAGAGATATAATAGTTTATTACAAAATGTAAAATTTGAAACAACAACTGAATGCATTTAGAAATACAGATTGAATGAATTGGTTATGTTAACATTTTGTGACTGGAACCAAGCACCATATTTACTAGAATGGTGAGTAGAACCCAAGACAATTCACAGGCTGCAATCCTTTACACACCTAGTCCTACTCTCAGATAAGAAGTGGATAAAATGATATCCAGCCTAGGCAGCAGCTGCACAAATCTCTCTGGGAGTTTGCTACACTGTATCAGTCTGGAGTTCAGAGCATTGCCTAGACCGGATACATTGTATAGAGTGTTCTCATTCACTTTCAAATATCTTACAAATAGTGAGGAATTAACGCACAAAGCATATTATAAAGTTGTATAACTTTTCATTCATTAAGCATTATTTACATAAAACCGGAAAGTAGTCCATTGATTTTTTTTTTAAACCAGCTGAAGGTCACCAGTAACCACAGTAATGTAGTCAAAATGTGTTCCGTCTACTGTATTTTCATTATTTTCACTTGGTTTCTGTTCTGTCGACATTCCTCCAATGTTCTCAAAAAGCATTTTCAGTTTGACCATCTTTGTGGTGCTTTTTATTTTTACTGCATAATAGAAATAAAACATGGGATTCAAACAACTGTTTATGAACACCAGAGATCCAGAAATAGTACTTCCAATGGCCACAATTCCTCTGAAACTGCAGGTTTCCAGTAAAACAGAGATGATATCCAAAATGTTGAATATGTGGTGTGGAATCCAACATATGACATATGTGCCCACCACAATGATGATTATTTTGTCTGATTTACGTCTGCCCACAAATTTCATTTCTTTGAGTTTTCTCCATAAGTAAGTGTAGCAGAATATAATAATGCCGAATGGAACCAGAAAACCTATACAGCTTTCCAAAAGAAGAAAAATCACCCTTAGGTTAACACTGCTATATTCATGTAGAACACAATCGAACGGTTGTTTTATTTGATTTGGGTTATAAAAGGGAAGAGAGTGAATACCAAGTATTGCAGATGCTATCCAAATAAAAATTGTAATTTTTAGAAAAATACGTTGTCTGGCCCATCTTTGCAGATGGAATGGTCTAAACACAGCCAAAAAACGCTCCATACTCAACAGAGTTATGAGGAATATACTGACATACAAACTGGAGTATATGACATATACCAAGACTTTGCAAAACACCACTCCAAAAACCCATTTGTTGACAGCTAATGTATATATCCAAATAGGTAGAGTTAAAAGGATGAGTAAGTCTGCAAGTGCTAGATTTCCGATAACTAGCACAGCGGCAGGAATCTTCGTCAGCTTGCCATAAATGCTCCACATTACCAATATGTTCCCTGGAGCCCCAATGATAAAAGCCAAAGACAATAAAACACATGGAGCAATGTTCATTAAAGACATAGAGGGAGTCTTTTGATCTGTCACTGCAGAAAGATTGCACGATAACATTTCTGTATTTAAACAAATTTCTGGGTTTCCTCTGAGGTCCAAAGTGTAGCACGGTGCTATACAGCAAAGGTTAAAAAAAATATTGAAAATCAGTTACAAAAATTGTGATTCGTTTTCCTGTTCTTTGATGAGTACCATAAAATGTGCATTTCCTTTAAGTCAAATTTTTCAGTATTGACAGAAGTTCTCTAATTCTAAAAGAGAAAGGACACAGATGAATACATTTTAGGTCAATAAAGCAATTTTAAAGTTAAATTTGTCATTACATCATTTTACATTGTAGAGGCATCTAGTGATGAACAGGCTTAAAAAATGCACAAATTCCTATCTTTTTGCTCAATATGTCTTTGTATTACTGCAAACTGAGACACCTTGCCAGAAGATTGTGCTATGAAAATTAATCCATGGACTGATCTCTTATGATCAGTTGTTTTCACATAAAGACTCTGCAATAAAACACTAGTGTGGACAAGGCCCTACCCTGGAATAAGCTTAGCTAATGCATGTGTGCACCAAACTGTGTAGGGAAAGGCAATTAAGATATAGCTGACATCTTTCCTGGTTGAAAAAAAAATATTACAAAAAGGTTTTCAGAAATT
The DNA here is from genome assembly GCF_050947455.1 of Rhinoderma darwinii. Classification (NCBI taxonomy): domain Eukaryota; kingdom Metazoa; phylum Chordata; class Amphibia; order Anura; family Rhinodermatidae; genus Rhinoderma; species Rhinoderma darwinii. The sequence continues at coordinate 37,077,980 of NC_134695.1, forward strand.
GATTGAAAATAGTTATGAAAATTCCTCTTGTTGCATAAAAAATAATTAGCAAATCTAGGCATTGTGCTAAAATAGTCAAAAAGTTAACATTTTGCATGAAAGAAGTTTGGAGAACAGTAATAATATATTTTGTACAAATAGTTAAAAGAGTTGACTGGTTTTAGATACACTATTAAGGAATTGTTCATAACAGATGGGGCTCCCTCATTCAAGACCTCTTTTAGCCATTATTGTCAGATTGTACTACTTCGAAGGGTCGCAAAAAATGTGAAAAGGGTCCAGCTGCTGGGACCCCCAGTAACCAACAGTCATCTCCGAAGGAACACTACAGCATGTCTTACAGCTACACTACAAGGGAAATTAAGCGTTTCACTGTGCCCATTGACATCAATGGGACTCCATGTAATGCATGCACATGCTGAGTCCTCCAGAGACAGATAGGCGCTCATTGCAGTCTCACTCTGTTTCTACTTAGGCTGGGTTCACACGTGGCGGAATTTCACTTAAATTCCGCTGCGGACACTCCGCAGCGTTAATCCGCAGCGGAGCCGTTTCTCCATTGACTTCCACTTTCATTTAGCAGTGTTCGTTTAGACGATGCGTAAAATTCCGCTGCGGAGCATAGGCTGCGGAGCGGAATTTGGTGTCCGCAGCATGCTCTGTCTGTTGCGGAGCAGTGGCGGACTCATGGCGGAATTTCTCCATTGACTTCAATGGAGATTCTAATTTCCGCAATGAAGTCCGCAGCTGTCATGCACATGTTATGTGTGCTGCGGATGCGTCTTGCTTTTTTAACTTGACATTTTTTCATTCTGGCTGGACCTATGTATTTCTAGGTCTACAGCCAGACTGAGGAAGTCAATGGGGCTCCCGTAATGACGGGAGCGTTGCTAGGAGACGTCTGTAAATAGTCACTGTCCAGGGTGCTGAAAGAGTTAAGCGATCGGCAGTAACTGTTTCTGCACCCGGGACAGTGACTACCGATCCCAATATACAGCAACCTGTCAAAAAAATATAAGTTCATACTTACCGAGAACTCCCTGCTTCTGTCTCCAGTCCGGCCTCCCAGGATGACGTTTCAGTCTAAGTGACGGCTGCAGCCAATCACAGGCCAAGCACATGGACTGGCGCGTCATCCAGGGAGGTCGGGCTGGATGCCGAAAGAGGGACGCGTCACCAAGACAACGGTCGGTAAGTATGAAATTCGTTTACTTTCACTAGGGAAAGTGCTGTCCCTTCTCTCTATCCTGCACTGATAGGGAGAAGGGAAGCACTTTTCCCGCAGTCCGCAGCAGCTAGTCCGCATCAATTTTCTGCACATTTTGGGCAGATCTGCAGCCGTAATCCGCAACCCGGATTAGGTGCGGCATTGATGCGGACAGTTGCGGAGGAAATCCGCCACGTGTGACCATGCCCTAATTGATGGGGGTCCCAAACAAGAGAGTCTCCGATGTTGATTCAGAATGCCTAATAAGAAAATGGATATTCTCATCCAGTCAATCCTTTCAATTTGCTTAAATACAGTTTATTACAGTGCCAGCCACAGTACTTTCATAATAGTGCCAAATTCGGTGCCCCCCAAAACAGTGGCAGCCACAGTGTCCCCATAACTGTGATTGCTAATATGCCCTGAATAGCTACAGCTACAGTAATAGCTGTAATTCACCATATTAGAGACACACATTGCTTCCTTAACATTACCAGGTAAAGTTCTTAATCATAGTTAGTCACTGTGCCCCCATAATAGTGATAGCTACAGAGGCCAATAACCCATTAGTGACCCCAATGCCGTAGGGTCCCTTACTAGTGCCAAATGCAGAAACCTCATAAGTGTCAGCCACAGATCCCCCATGAATGTCTGCCACTGAGCCCCCATTAATGTCAGACACAGAGCCCACCCCCCTCCTTTGACAGTCGCATCCTTCTGAATGGGACACAGACAAGCGATTTAATTTTTCTATGTCTCGATGGTTACTGGCCGCATCAAATGGCATTGCAGGCTGCAGGTTGTGTAGCCCTGGCTCTCTTTTTGTTTTCATTAAAAATTTATATATTTTGTATGCATTTACATAAAATACTAAAACATGTATCGTTCTACAATCCTTCCTTTCAAGTATGGTTTAGTCAGATGAATGTTAAAAGCAATTGTACAGTCAAACTAATACATTTATGGTTCTAAAAAGACTCACTATTTTTTATTGTGTAGCAGAGGTTTACTTACCAGAGGAGATGAGTTACATCCATGAGTGGAACTGCAGTGAAAATTCTGTGAAAGCAAAATTGTGCATTTGTTTATATTTACAGAGGAAAAGAGGAAACAAAAGCATTTCATCTAATTTTAACTTGAGCCATTAAAAAAAAAAATAAAATAGCAGACACCAATTATCCATTCATTAAAACCACATGCCTAATATTGTTTAGGTTCTTCTTATGCCGACAAAACAGCTCTGATCCGTTAAGGCATGGACTCCACAAGACGCTGAAGATGTCCTGTTGTACAGTATCCGGAACCGAGATGTTAGCAGCAGATCCTTAAAGTCCTGTAAGTAAACGGTGAGGCCTCCATGGATCAAATCTGGGGAATTTGGAGGCCAAGTCAACACCATGAACTCTTTGTCATGTTCCTCAAACCATTTCTGAACAATTTCTGCAGTATGGTGGGCGCATTTTCCTAGAGAAAGAGGCCACTCCTATTAGGGAATATTGTTGCCATGAAAGGGTGTACTTGGTGTGCAACAATGTTTAGGTAGGTGGTAACATCAACATTATTGCCAGTACCCAAGGTTTTTCCAACAAAACATTGTCTGAAGCATCTGACTGCCACAGCCAGCTTGCCTACTTCCCATAGTGCATCCTGGTGCCAACTCTTGCCCAGGTGCAAATGCACCCGACGTCCACATGATGTAAAAGAAAACATGAGTCATCACACTAGGAGATCTTCTACCATTGTTCCATAGTTCGGTTCTGATGCTCACGTGCCCATTGAAGGACCTTTCGCCGGTGGACAGGGGTTAGCATGGGCATTCTGACCGGTCTGCAGTTACGCAGCCACAAATGCAACAAGCAGCTATGCACTGTGTGTTTTGATATCTTTCTATCATAGTCAACAGTAACTTTTTCAGCAGTTTGTGCTACAGTAGCTCTACTGCAGGCTGGACCAGACAGGGTAACCTTCGCTACCCACACGCATCAATAAACCTTAGGTGTCCATGACCTTGTCACCTGTTTACTAGTTGCCCTATGTACTGACTACCGTATACTGGGAAACCCTACCTGCTGTTTTGGATATGCTCTTACCCGATCACCAAGCCATCACAATTTGGCCGTTGTGTCGCACAGATCCTTCAGCTTGCTAATTTTTTCTGCTTCCAACACATCAACTTCAAGAACTGACTGTTCACTAGCTGTCTAATATTGTATATCCCACCCCTTGACAGGTACAATTGTTGCTTTTTTTTTAATTATCAGTCTATTACTTTTTTTTTCAAAATAGTACAAAACAAATGTTTTAAATGTTAAGATATACATGACTAAAGACGGTACTTTCTATAATTTTACACAGCCTAAGTACGTCAACATTGTCTTCATAAAACTATTGCTACAGTAATGAAGCCAAAATAGCATGGTAAACCAAAATCTACTCCATATAGCCTCTACACAAAGTAGAAAAAGAAAAAAAGAAGATTGGCCAATGCAGTACCAAGTACCCCACCCATTTACCCTTGAGCGAAGAAAAAAAAATTACAGGTGACAATATAATGATATAACCTATGTTATTCACTTTACCTGTCAGTGGTAGTAGCGGTAGTAGTGTTTTAATGTTATGGGTGATCTGTGTATATATGTATGTATTAAAGAGTATATACTTTTAAGCGGGGGCATAGTTAAAGGCTCATGGGCCCTGGTGCAAAAGTTCTTCTTGGGCCCCCCAACTTCTCTTCATGGCTGATGGCTGCAGCCCACCCGTAACTTTGGCTGCATTACTTGGTATTTTAAGTGACCCATTAATGCATCACTAGCAGCCAGGGGCTTTGCAAGGTTCTTGAAAGATCAGTGGCACAAGCCAAGGAAATAAAAAACAGACAGCTGACCCTACTTTTCAGAGTGGCAAAATACAAAACCATAATTGAGGGCCCATGTTGATCTTTGTTATGGTTCCCCCTGTCTTCTAAGTACGCCACAGATGACAAAGATATATCTGTAATATGATAATATTTACTAAAAGAGTAGGTTTTACCCTTGTTTAGGCGGGTCTATGTTTTACTCCAAGGGTCAATAAAGTTGGAGGAATATTACTGGTAATTACTTATAGGGGTTTCCTAACTAAATTCAGTTCAAAGTCAGAGTTACCCTGTAACACAAAAGACTCTGATTGTGTAGAAAATATTCTTTTATTTGCAGAATTGTCACAGAGTAATTTTTTGGAGAACTTCTTGCTGATTTCTGTAGACAGGAGGATCTAGCATCCTGGAGCATAAAGACACTTGTGGAATGTCACCATCATTGGAGGTATGTCCTGTCAAGGATGATGAAATACTGGAGATGGCGCACTTAGCCTGATAATCATTGTAGTACCTCTGCAGATATCCTCTTTATTAAAAGGATCGATGGAGGTCCAGAATGATGAGGAGATGTGGAAGGAGATAAAGATGATGTGAAGATGGTAGTCAGTCTAAACCTTATATATCGCAACCAAGGCCGGACTGATAGCCAATTAATAAATACATAGTGGAGCAGAACAGCAGGGCTCACCTATCCAAGGGCTGATAAAATCCCTACATGTTTCAACAACGATCCCTTACAACATACAGTCCCATGTAAAAAAATAACATCACTCCCCTCCCTTCAGCCACCTCCAACATACAGTCCCATGTGAAAACAAAATATTACTCCTCTCCCTTGTTCCCCTTCTAACATACAGTCCTATGTTCAAAACATCCTTCCCCTCCCTTCAGCCCCCTCCAACATACAGTCCCATGTAAAAACATGATTCCACAACCCTTGAGCCCTTTCAACATACAGTCTCATGTGCTAAACATCACTCCCATTCATTCAGCCCCCTTTAACATACGTTTCCATGTTAAAAAAAAAATCACTCCTCTCCATTTATCCCCTTCCAACATACAGTCCTATGTGGAAAACATCCTTCTCCTCTATTCAGCCCCTCCAACATACAGTCCCATGTAAAAACAGAACTTCATTCCCTTCAGCCCCCTCCAACATACAGTCTCATCCTGCAATCCCTCACTCCTCTCTCTTCACCTGTATACACATGTAGACAAGCACACTGCGGCTTCCTGTTATAAACAGTACTGTAATCTGGGGGCCTCATCTTTTCTCCCAAGAGGCCCTAACCCTTGCTTTGATGTCATACACCTAGCAGGAGCAGAACCGAGACTGCAGGGGTTGGGTGACTGGCCCATGTAGAGACAGGTCAGAGAGGATGTGGAAGAGCTACAGATGCCAGGGATGAAGAGGAGAGCGGCCCACTGCAGACAATGGCTTATTTGTCAGGATAGCCAGATGGGCAGTCCGACCCTGACTACAACTTTAAATCAGACGGGCTGAAATTTTTTCTAATATTGTTCAATTTTCAGGTCTTCAGGCAATAAAATAGTCAGAACCTATTAAAGAATGAAACATTTTAAATAAGCAAAAACACAGAAACAAAATGGAAATGATAAAGGCCATTTAAAAATAAGACAAAAACACAAAGAAAAGGCATGGACTCGCAGGACAGGGATGTAATATTACCACTTTACAAAGCATTAGTGAGGCCTCATCTAGAATATGCAGTTCAGTTCTGGGCTCCAATTCATATAAAGGATGCCCTGGAGTTGAAAAAGATACAAAGAAGAGCAACTAAACTAATAAGCGGTATAGAAAATCCCCAGTAGGGACCAGTATGTAACCCCCACACATGGAAGAGCCATACCTCAACTATGAAAATGTTACATTTATTAACATAAAACTTACCGGATCTTTCTCCTGTTCTCTAAACAGGGGTTTCATCTATAGAGAAGTCTTCATGAGAATATAAGATGCGATCGAAATTCTATTATAGATGTCATTTTAGATTTTATTTAAGATGGTGTTATAGATGATGTTATTATAGATGGTATTAAAGATTGGGTTATTATAGATGGTATTAACCCCTTGACGCACTCACGATCGCTGGTTCAAATCTTCAACAGGGTTTTTATTAAAAATTATTTAAGAAACTTTTTAGAAGTTTACAAAAAATGTAAAATATTAAAGTTAAAAAAAATGTCCCATTTTTCCTCTATCGTAATGTAAAAAAAATTGGTATTGTCACGTCAGTAAAATATTACAATATAACATTATTTAACTCGCACAGTGAACGCCGTAAAGAAAAAAATTAAACGCTGGTTTTAGAACCTGTATGTACCAAAAAGTAGTACCAATAAAAACTACATCTCGTTCTGCAAAAAATAAGCCCTCACACTGCTCAATCGACGAAAAAATAAAACATACGTAGACAGATAGTGTTAAAAATACTCCTTTGTGGGGCGCTCTAGTGCAAGATTCTTAAATGATCCACCATAAGTATTCGAAAAAATAGTGATTTATTCGTATACATACATAAAAATACTGGTGCTACGCGTTTCAACCTCGAACTAAGGTCTTCGTCAAGCATGTAAAAACTGTGGCTACAACTGGACTTGAATAACTGGCTGAACCTGGTAGATTAGCTGAATTCCGGACGAAAAACTGCACCACAATTTGGTGCGTTTTCTCGTCCGATATTCCCTGTGGCGCCCAGGGCGGATACGCTGTGTGCTTTTACGCAGTGTATCCGCCCTGTTTGAACATACCTTTATAGCAAAAATTGTCCGGTGCAAAAGGAGCCTTTGTTTAAGATAGAGAACAGTAACATTAACTAAATCTTTAATTAAAGTCAATGCCAATATGCCGCCTCATTGGTTTACATTAATTTTGTTAAAGATTGCAGCTTTTAAAAATAGCTATTTTGCTAACTTATGTTCTGTCCTGCGATTGTGCACTTTAAGTGCTGCTGAAATGGTTTGCTCTAATCATAAACACTTTGTGTTTTTCCCAGCGTGGTATTACATAGACAAAGAGGATCTGCACAGACTGTTTATTTGCTAAAATGTGCTGACAAAAAGCTAATAAATAACCATTAGGCCTTATCATAATTTGGAGATTATTAGCTGCTGAAAATGTGCTTGTGCTCTGTGGAACCGTATTATATTCTTCAACTAATTTGGATCAGAGAGAGATAACACATCTGCTATTTAACAAATAATACAATGCTGCGGAGTGATTGATTTTAAAAAGTGTGGAACAACTACTACCTTTAGGCCTCCACACAGGGTATTTGTCTAGCATCTTAAACACCAGCATTTTTCAAATGCAACAAGCGTTTTTTAACCCCTTTAGGACGCAGCCTGTTTTGGCCTTGTGGCAGAGCCGATTTTTTCAAATCGGACGTGTCACTTTATGTGGTAATAACTTGGGAATGCTCTTACTTATTCAAGTGATTATGAGATTATTTTCTCTTGTGGCATATTGTACTTTATGTTAGTGGAAAAATGTGGTCGATAAATTCAATATTTATTAGTTAAAAACATCAAAATTTAGATAAAATTAGGAAAAATTTGCATTTTTCTAAATGTAAATGTATCTGCTTGTAAAACAGTTAGTAATACCACACAACATAGTCACTAGTTAACATTTCCCATATGTCTACTTTATGTTTGGCATCGTTTTTTGAACGTCCTTTTATTTTTCTAGGACGTTACACGGTTTAGAACTTTAGCAGCAATTTCTCACATTTTCAAGAAAATTTCAAAAGGCTATTTTTTCAGGGACCAGTTTAGTTCTGAAGTGGCTTTGAGGGCCTTATATATTAGAATCCCCCAATAAATAACCTCATTTTAAAACTGCACCTTTCAAAGTATTCAAAACACCATTCAGAAAATTTCTTAACCCTTTAGGCGTTTCACAGGAAATAAAGAAAAGTAGAGGGGAAATGTACAATTTTTTTTTTCCCGAAATTCATTTGTAATAATTTTTTCTGTAACACAGAAGGTTTTACCAGAGAAACGCAATCAATATTTATTGCCCAGATTCTGCAGTTTTTGTGGTCCTAGTGTCCTAATGGACCGAAACACCGGCCTCAGAAGCAAAAGAGCATCTACAGGATTTTGGGGCCTGCTTTTGTTTAGATTATATTTTAGGCACCATGTCAGGTTTGAATAGGTCTTGTGGTGCCAAAGCACTAGGAACCCCCCAAAAGTGTCCCCATTTTAGAAACTACACCCCTCAAGGAATTTATCTAGGGGTATAGTTGGCATTTTGACCCCACAGTTATTTTGCCTATATGAATGATTAAAAGTTTAATTTTATTAAGGTAAATCAAAACACTGAAAAGAAGGCTAAATAGCCAGATTACTAAACAGGCGTTAGCAAAGTGACCAGACAGGAGCAGTACATAAAAGGTACCACACACCTATGTGCACATCTGGTACCAACATGTCACTCCCCTTCTCATTGGTTATGATATGATGCCCTGGACACAGATGCCAATGAAATTGCATCCTTACGCGTTTTTGCACCCCCGGTTTACAGAGTGCATCATCAGAGGTCATATTTAATGTTGTAGTTGAACAACTAACAGCCGGCGAGCACCTATTGCGTGCTTTGCATTCACCTGGCTCATGCACGACACTAGTCAGCTGGTCGCGCACGAGCCGGACGAACGCCGGACATAAGTAAGTAATGTCCCTCCCACCTAGCGATGACGCAGCGTCCAGCCAGCCAATCCCAGCGTGTGACCGTCAGGACTGACGTCACAAGCAAGGGGCGAGCCTCTGGACCCGCTAACCAATCACCAGGAAGCAAAGACAAGTGTACATAGTAACCTAGGGATCTAAAAGCAACCATACAGAAATCCACTGTGAGAATACAGTTGCAAAAGGGTGAGCGACAAAACTAGATCGCAGATCATTGCCAATACTACAAATAGAACAATATGACCACATTAGGTCAGTAGAAATTCATACTCGCCCAACAAAGGGCGGGCCAGAGACAGGTAGTACAGTTTAAAATTTGTGTGCTGATAGGAACCCTACACTATGTGGGCCCTCGTTATGTATGCAGGGGGCTTAAAAGTCCAGAAAGGGGGCTTAGCATGTAGCTATATGTAGGCAAAGGGGGTTAAACAAACCCCCCCCCCATCCCCATTCCATGACTACTGAGGGCATCATCATAGAAATGCCATAAAGTGGGAACCTGTGAAAATTAAAGTGTGCATCGGGAATGACACAGTGACTTCCTGTCACTCTGACAGGAATCCTATCAGGAAGCTGGTCCTGATAGGCTTCCGTACATGGCAGACACGGAGGCCATTGTTTGGCCTCCGGTTGCCATGCTAACCATCGGCAAACATCGCGATTTCATTGTGAGGTCTGCCGATGAACTCGAAACCCCTAAAATGCGGCGATTGCAAAATCAGCGGCAATGAGACGCTGATCGGAAACATGTCAGCTGTCGGGGACAGCTGGATTCCCAGTTCCTGGTGCACACTGTCGCGCTAATACACTGGCCACCGGGACTTACAGTTGCGTCGTGGTGTGCCTAGAGGTTAATGGAGGTTTTTATTTCATTACATTTTGTGCAGGCGTTTTTGCTGCCATTTTTTAAACTGTAAAGGGAAGCCTATGGAGAAAAATGGCAGAACATATGAGGTTTAATGTAGATAAATGTAAAGTTATGCACCTGGGTACGAACAACCTGCATGCATCATATGTCCTAGGGGGAGCTACACTGGGGGAGTCACTTGTTGAGAAGGATCTGGGTGTACTTGTAAATCATAAACTAAATAACAGCATTCAATGTCAATCAGCTACTTCAAAGTCCAGCAAGATATTGTCGTGTATTAAAAGAGGCATGGACTCGCGGGACAGGGATATAATATTACCACTTTAAAAGCATTAGTGAGGCCTCATCTAGAATATGCAGTTCAGTTCTGGGCTCCAGTTCATAGAAGCGATGTCCTGGAGTTGAAAATGATACAAAGAAGAGCAACTAAACTAATAAGGGGTATAGAGAATCTAAGTTATGAGGAAAGATTAAAAGAATTAAACCTATTTAGCCTTGAAAAGAGACGAGGGGGACATGATTAACTTATATAAATATATGAATGGTCCATACAAGAAATATAGTGAAAACCTGTTCCAAGTAAAAGCCCCTCAAAAGACAAGGGGCATGTTCAGTGGGTATGTGGACCCACTAGGCCGCACCGCCGTAGTAGCTGGCCAAACAACAGTCCTAGTCAGGGGCATAACTAGGAAAGACTGGGCCCCATAGCAAACTTTTGACTGGGGCCCCCCCTCCCCTGGGTGTCACACAACCCCCCCCCCTTGTAGATAGTGCCTTTTTTACAGCCCCCACTGTAGATAACGCCATACAACCCCCTCTGTAGATAACGCCATACAGTCCCCCCTGTAGATAGTGCCATACAACCCCCCTGTAGATAAAGCCATACAGCCCCCCCTGTAGATGACGCCATACAACCACCCCTGTAGATAACGCCATACAGCCCCCTGTAGATAACGCCATACAGCCCCCTCTGTAGATAACGCCATACAGACCCCCCTGTAGATAACGCAATACAGACCCCCCTGTAGATAATGCCATACAGTTCCCTCTGTAGATAACACCATACAGCCCCCTGTAGATAACGCCATACAGCCCCCTTTGTAGATATCTACAGAGGGTGCTGTATGGCGTTATCTACAGGGGGGGTTGTATGGCGTTATCTACAGAGGGTGCTGTATGGCGTTATCTACAGAGGGTGCTGTATGGCGTTATCTACAGGGGGCTGTATGGCATTATCTACAGGGGGCTGTATGGCGTTCTCTACAGGGGAGACTGTATGGCGTTATCTACAGGGGGTATGTATGGCGTTATCTACAGGGGGGACTGTATGGCGTTATCTACAGGGGGGACTCTGTATGGCGTTATCTACAGAGGGGTCTGTATGGCGTTATCTACAGGGGGACTGTATGGCGTTATCTACAGGGGGGTCTGTATGGCGTTATCTACAGGGGGCTGTATGGCGTTATCTACAGAGGGGGATGTATGGCGTTATCTACAGGGGGACTGTATGGCGTTATCTACAGGGGGCTGTATGGCGTTATCTACAGGGGGGACTGTATGGCGTTATCTACAGGGGGGGTCTGTATGGCGTTATCTACAGGGGGGTCTGTATGGCGTTATCTACAGGGGGGGTTTGTATGGCGTTATCTACAGGGGGGGTCTGTATGGTGTTCCCTAGAGGGCGGGGGCTGTATGGCGTTCCCTACAGGGGGGCTGTATGGCGTTCCCTACAGGGGGGCTGTATGGCGTTCTCTACAGGGGGGGCTGTATGGTGTTCTCTACAGGGGGGGCTGTATGGCGTTCTCTACAGGGGGGGGCTGTATGGCATTCCCTACAGGGGGGCTGTATGGCGTTCTCTACAGGGGGGCTGCATGGCGTTCCCTACAGAGGGGGCTGTATGGCGTTCTCTACAGGGGGGGCTGTATGGTGTTCCCTACAGGGGGCAGTATGGCATACAGCCCCCCCCCCTCCTGTAGGTAACGCCATACAGCCCCCCTGTAGGGAACGCCATACAGAGCCCCCCCCTGTAGGGAACACCATACAGAGCCCCCCCTGTAGGGAATGCCATACAGAGCCCCCCCTGTAGGGAACGCCATACAGAGCCCCCCCCCCCCTGTTGGGAACGCCATACAGCGCCCCCCCCCCTATAGGGAACGCCATACAGTGCCCCCCCTGTAGGGAACGCCATACAGAGCCCCCCCTGTAGGGAACACCATACAGAGCCCCCCCCCCCTGTAGGGAACGCCATACAGAGCCCCCCCCTGTAGGGAACGCCATACAGCGCCCCCCCTGTAGGGAACGCCATATGGCGCCCCCCCCCCTGTAGGGAACGCCATACAGTGTCCCCCTTCCCAAAAAAATGTGACCTACAGCGTGCCCGACAAAAGACATGTATCCCCTATCCACAGGATATCCACAGGATAGGGGATACATGTGTGATCGCTGGCAGCGATAGGGAGAACGGGGGACCGAAAGTCCCCCAAGTTTCTCCATGACTAACCTCTGACTTCCGGCGTCTGCGCAGCTCACTAAAAATGAAAGGAGCGCTAGTTACGCATGCGCACAAGCGCGACCGGCGCTCCATTCATTTCTACGGAGCTGCCGACACAGACCCCGGAAGTCTGAGGTTTGTGATGGAGTACTTCAGGGGACTTTCAGTCCCCCGTTCTCCCTATCGCTGCCGACGATCACACATGTATCCCCTATCCTGTGGATATCCTGTGGATAGGGGATACATGTCTTTTGTTTAATGGCAGAGCGGGGAGATACCTCCCTGCTCTGCTGTACTGTTCAGTGGTGTCCCGCTGTAGCAGCCATAGCGGCTGCTAGCGGAGCCTGCGGCCATGGTGGGGGCCCGTGCCAGCGGGCGACACGGGCCCCCTCATGCCACGGGCCCTGTAGCAGTCGCTACTGCTGCTACGGCGGTAGTTACGCCACTGGTCCTAGTACAAGAGTACCTTTGATAGTCCAGATAGTAACGGAGGCTCAGCACAGATGAACCTGCAGACACCAGACATGGTGTATATCAGCAGGCGTGACAGGTGGCACAACATGACTCCAACTCTCTAAGGGCAGATTCAGACGAACGTTGCGTTTTTGCGCGCGCAAACAACGCTGCGTTTTGCGCGCGCAAAAACCATTTGACAGCTGCGTGTGTCATCCGTGTATGATGCGCGGCTGCGTGATTTTCGCGCGGCCGCCATCATAGAGATGAGGCTAGTCGACGCCCGTCACTGTCCAAGGTGCTGAAAGAGCTAACTGATCGGCAGTAACTCTTTCAGCACCCTCGACAGTGAATGCCGAACACAATATCGAGAAACCTGTTAAAAAAAAAGTTCGTACTTACCGAGAACTTCCCTCCCGGCCGTTGCCTTGGTGACGCGTCCTTGGTGACGCGCCTCTCTTGACATCGGGCCCCACCTCCCTGGATGACGCGGCAGTCCATGTGACCGCTGCAGCCTGTGCTTGGCCTGTGATTGGCTGGAGCTGTCACTTGGACTGAATTGTCATCCCGGGAGGTCAGACTGGAGGAAGAAGCCGGGAGTTATCGGTAAGTCAGAACTTCGTTTTTTTTTACAGGTTCATGTTTATTGGGATCGGTAGTCACTGTCCATGGTGCTGAAACAGTTTAACTCTTTCAGCACCCTGGACAGTGACTATCTCCTGACCGGAAATTTTTTGCCAGGTTCGGACAAAACTAGTTCGGCCGAACCCGGTGAAGTTCGGTTCGATTGTCCGGGTTCGCTCATCTCAAAGACACTCCATTTGGATGTTTGGAAACAGAAAAGCACGTGGTGCTTTTCTGTTTACATTCATCCTTTTGACAGCTGGTGCGCTGTTTCAGTCGGTTCGCACGGAAGTGCTTCCGTGCGACCTGCGTGCTTTTCACGCACCCATTGACTTCAATGGATGCGTGATGCGCGAAATACGCGGAGATATTGAACCTGTCGCGTTTTGTACGCAGCGAACAAACGCTGCGCACAAATCACGCACTGTTTGAACTGCCCCATTGACTTCTATAGGGCTGTGCGTGGCGCGCGAAAAATACGCAGCCTGCACGCACGAAAATCACGCTCGTGTGAATCCCCCCTAAGGCACAGGAACAAATATAGCATAGGATACAGGTAGCAGGGCACGGGAACAACGGGAACAGGATAACACTAATGGACCATTTGCTAAGACTAACATGGGTAAACACAAGAACGCTCTGGCAAAGAGTGGAAGGGCAGAGCCATTTTTATAGTCCAGGGTGATCATGGGTTAACTACAGATTTTACTCATGTGTGTGCACTGGCCCTTTAAGGCCGGACCCGAGCGTGCACACGCACCCTACGGGAACCAGTGCAGCAGTGCGGAAGTGAGTGCCAGCGTCTCTCAGGAGGGAGATGCCGCCCGCCACTCAATCGCCATGGCCGTGGCCGTCAGGGTGCAAGTAAGAACGATAGTCTGCGGCTGTGGATGTTACAGGGCACTCCCTCCGTCTGGAGAAAAAAAGGTTCAATCTGCAGAGGTGACAAGTCTTCTTTACTGTGAGAACTGTGAATCTATGGAATAGTCTACCGCAGGAGCTGGTCACAATAGCTACAGTAGAAGGCTTTATAAAAGGCTTAGATAATTTCCCAGAACTAAAAAATATGAGCTCCTATATGAATGTGTAGAATGTTTGTTTTATCTCTTACCTTTTTCCCATCCCTTGGTTGAACTTGATGGACATATGTATTTTTTCAACCGTACTAACTTTGTAACTATGTAATACCTAGAGCATGCTGTCTATTTTTGTGCCACTGACCCCAAAAACACTACAAAACGCTAAAAGCCAAAATGATATGTATATAGACATTATAGTATTTTACTATGAACGTAAAAGTAACATCTAGTCGCAATCTTTTTGACAAAAATTAAGGCAAAAAAACAAAGCAATATCATTCTTTGCTATTGATAGGTAAGTATGAGTGGTGGCAAAAAAGCTACTTTTCTCTACTCTGCCACTAGAAAGAGCAATTGTGCAGTAGTTACTCACAGTGGCGGATTAAGTAGACTATAGGCCCTGGGCTGTTCCACAAACTTGGGCCCCCCTTCCCCACCGCCGCTCTGCCGTGTCTATAGGGAACACCACCTTTCTGTGAGAGCATTGACAAATAGTTGTTACGATTCTCCTTGTCAAAGGGCTGTGTCCCTATATAATGACAGTCTCCAACCATCGCTGACAGTCAAGGGCGTAGCTAAAGGCTCATGGGCCCCGATGCAAAAATTCTTACTGGGCCCCCCCCCCCCCCACAAACTTCTCATGGCCGACGGTCTCCTAAGTGACCCAACAATGCAGCACTAGCAGCCGGGGGCGTCACTAAGGCTGGGTTCACACACCCTACTTACGGACGTAATTCGGGCGTTTTAGCATTGAATTACGTCCGAAAATGCGGCTCAAAAGCGTTGGCAAACATCTGCCCATTCATTTGAATGGGTCTTACGATGTTCTGTGCCGACGGTCATTTTTTTTTACGCGCCGCTGTCAAAAGGCGGCGCGTAAAAAAGACGCCCGCGTCAAAGAAGTGCCTGTCACTTCTTCAGACGTAAACAGAGCCGTTTTCCATGGACTCCATAGAAAAACAGCTCCAATTACATCCGTAATGGACGCAGTGAAAGACACCTGCACATGCTATTACGGCTGAAATTACGGTGCTGTTTTCTCCTGAAAACAGCAGCGTAATTTCAGCCGTAACAGACGCTGCCGTGTGAAGATACCCTCAGGGCTTAAAATGTCAGGGGAAATAGCCCCAATACATATGTGTCCGCCCAAAAAAAAGTGTGTATATGAGACAGCATAGCATATCTATAGCACTACGACCCTATAAACTATGGATAGGATTAGATACAGTGGCTCAGCAGACAGTATCACACATGATAGGATTAGATACAGTGGCTCAGAAGGCAGTATCACACATGATAGGATTAGATATAGTGGCCCAGCAGACAGTATCACACGTGATAGGATTAGATAGTGGCTCAGCAGACAGTACCACACATTATAGGATTAGATACAGTGGCTCAGCAGACAGTATCACTCATGATAGGATTAGATACACAGCTCAGCAGACAGTATCACACATGATTGGATTAGATACAGTGGCTCAGCAGACAGTATCACACATGATAGGATTAGATACAGGGCTCAGCAGACTGTATCACACATGATACGATTAGATACAGGGCCCAGCAGACAGTATCACACATGATTGGATTAGATACAGGGCCCAGCTCGCTGACATTGCGGCTTCACAATCATTATGATAAATGTTTTATAATCATAATATATACATTATATGTTTGCACATGCACTTCCCTATATATATATATACACATTCTTTGCACTTTATTCATGTCAAAACTCAACATCATATTGATATAATATACATTTTCACCTTTTTTGCCCCTCACTTTTTAATCTTCAATTTTATGTGTATACTGTATAGACATGAGAAGAGGCAAAAAAAGAGTTAATACAATAAAAAGAATAACTCTTTTTACATAGTATCTATACTTATATTTATTACTTCTATGTCTTTACATATTTTTACAACAAGTTATATATATACATTTTTAATCTACATATAGTGTTTTTGGATATATGCGTGCCTGGTTCGTTATGACCTTGTACATGTTATTATACACCATGATCGATATATACATATACGAGACCCACAATTGGTCATCAGTACGATACACCTATTTATGTATTATACGGCAAAGATCGGTATATGGTATACATCATTATAACTTGCTGTTTAAATATTACCTTCGGAGCTATATAGCAACATACATCTTTTACCTGTTAAACATATCTATGTCCACCGCATTCAATTCAACATATGAGGATTTATTGATTTATGCTAAATCCTCTGTTACACTCTCTTTCTCCTCCTTGCCACCCGGTCCTGTGTTTACAACATCTCATGGGATACCTCAATTTCAGTAGTGTCTACCTGTGCGCTTGAGTCGGGAAGGAGCCCCCGCTTCCCCCAGTCCTGCGCGTCTCTATTGGGGTGGGCGTGTCTCTTCGGCGTCAGTCGCCGCTGGGTCACGCCCCCTTGATGACGCGCGTTCGGAGGTGAATGACGGGCGTCCCCGCCCCCGGCACTTGACGCCACTGTACACACACCTACGGTCCCATGTGATGTCAGATACGCTTATGATTGGTTGGCCATACACTTTAAATGAGGAGCTTCCTGCTGGAGAGACGACACCCCCGGACGAAGGCATTTCGCCGAAACGCGCGTCGGGACTGACGTTCTCTCCAAGCAGAGGACCACAATGGGTACGTTACATGTTTCCTTGCTTTGGTTTTGTTCCACCTAACTTGCCTGTATCCTGCATTGCTAGCACATCAGTGTCATTTCTGGACCACAGTTGTTCATTCTTTGTTGATAACCAATGTGCTGGTTACATTTACACCCCATCCACACATAACGCATAACAAAATTATCAATGTGATCAGGCCATTTGCACCCAGATCAAGGATATATATTCTTGACATTGTCAGGTATCCCCTTGTGTTTGTACGTTCTCTGCAAGTGTCAGACGTCTCTGTGCTTTTGCTCAGTACGACCCATCTTTTAATGTTGTATTTTTTCAATAAAAATTGTTCTATTTTTCCTATCTACTTGTGTTATTTGTGCCCTATACGCTTTTAGGTTTATACTAGTTATTTAGGGCAACACACCAAGAGTCACTTGGTTTCATCGAGGTCTAGCCTTTATATATAGGCTGCAATATAGCATATATCAATATGTATATCATTTAGACCTTTTTCCTGCATGTACCTATAGGTTTATGTAGGATTAGATACACAGCTCAGCAGACAGTATCACACATGATTGGATTAGATACAGTGGCTCAGCAGACAGTATCACACATGATAGGATTAGATACAGGGCTCAGCAGACTGTATCACACATGATACGATTAGATACAGGGCCCAGCAGACAGTATCACACATGATTGGATTAGATACAGGGCCCAGCTCGCTGACATTGCGGCTCCAGCGCTGCACCCAGGATAGGTAAGAATAATAATTTTGCTTCTTTATGTGTTACTGATTATTTTTGTGTGTTTGTGTTTTTTTTACAGGTTCGGTTGTTGGACTTCGGATTCGAGGACTTCAATGACGGCGTTTTTTTTATTCTCAATAAAATGGTTAATGAGGGTTGTGTTTTTTTATTTCAATAAAATATTTTTTCTATGTGCTTGTATCTTTTTAAACTTTATTATCACCGCCTTAGTAATGGCCGCCGGCTGATTGACAACATCCATTACTAAGGCGGGGCTTAATGTTAGCAGGTGCAGAGGCTAACACTAACCCCCATTATTACCCCGGTACCCACCGCCACCAGGGGTACTGGGAAGAGCTGGGTATGAACCAGTACCCGACCATCTGTAGTGACGGCCACGCACCGGGGTGGCCGCAAGCTGGTAGTATTAGGCTGGGGAAGGCCAAAAACAGTGACCCTTCCCACCCTGGTAATGCTGCCTGATGCTGCTGTGTTGTATCTGGCTGGTTATGAAAATTGGGGGGGACCCCACATGGTTCTTTCCAATTTTTTTTTTTTATTTTTTTTTAATGACGTGGGGTCCCCCCATTTTTCATAACCAGCCAGATACAATAAAGCAGCAGCAGCCTAGCATCACCAGGGTAGGAAGGGCCACTGTTTTTGGCCTTTCCCCTCCTGATAATACCAGCCTGCGGCCACCCCAGTGGCCGACCATCACTACAGATGGTCAGGTACTGGATCGTACCCGGCTCTTCCCAGCACCCCTGGTGGCAGTGGGTACCGGGGTAATAAAGGGGGTTAGTGTTAGCCTCTGCATCGGCTAACACTAAGCCCCGCCTTAGCAATAGATGCTGTCAATCAGCCGGCGGCCATTACTAAGGCGGTAGTAATATAGTTTAAAAAAAAACACAAAGACATAGAAAAAATATTTTATTGAAATAAAAAAAAAACCCACACAGCCCTCATTAACCATTTTATTGATAATAAAAAAAAAGCTGTAATCGAAGTAGTCCTGGAATCCGACGTAGTCCAACGACCGAACCTGTAAGAAAACACACAATAAAAACCATTAGTAACACATGTGTTAGGCTTAGATACAGGGCCCATGTGTGATACTGTCTGTGGGACCCTGTATCTAAGCCTACCACAACGTAGGCTTAGATACAGGGTCCAGCAGACAGTAATCTTATACAGTATAAGATTACTGTGTGCTGGGGCCCTGTATCTAAACCTACAGTGTGGTAGGCTTATATACAGGGCCCATCAGACAGGATCACACATGGGCCATGTATCTAAGCCTACCATGTGATTGGCTTAGATACAGGGCCCAGCAGACAGGATCACGCATGGGCCATGTATCTAAGCCTACCATGTGATTGGCTTAGATACAGGTCCCAGCAGATAGGATCACGCATGGGCCATGTATCTAAGCCTACCATGTGATTGGCTTAGATACAGGGCCCAGCAGACAGCATCACACAATCTGTGATCCTGTCTCATGGGCCCCCTAAGCCTGCTACATGGTAGGCTTAGGGGTTGTCCAGTCCCTAAACATTGATGGCCTATCCACAGGATAGGCCATCAATAGCTGATGTGTCTCTCGGGACCCGCAAATCAGCTGTTTTAAAGGGGCCGCAGCACTCGTACGAGAGCTGCTTCCCCTTCATTTCACTACTCGCTCACACTGTGAATCGCCGACACCGATTCACAGTGTGACCGGAATGAAGTGACAGGAATGAAGGGGAGCAGCTCTCGTACGAGTGCTGCGGCCCCTTCAAAACAGCTGATTGGCGGGTCCCGGGAGTCGGACCCCGCCAGTCAGGGCTAACCTTACCTTCCTCTTCGGCCGCGGCGGGAGTTCTGTCGTCTCGATGCTGTGCGCGGCGCATAGCGCTGTGACGTCATGCGCTGCGCACAGCGCTTGACGTCAGGACCTCCGCTGCGATCCGGAACCAGGAAGGTAAGTAAAGTATGTTACTATAGTAACAGGGGCCCGCGACCCGAGTTACTATAGTAACTTTTTATTGATGTGGTGCGGGGGGGCCGTGGGCCCCCCTGGCTTTGGGGCCCGGTCGCAATTGCGACCGCTGCGACCCCTATAGCTACGCCAGTGCTGACAGCATTACACTGTGCACGGAAACTTCCTCTTGACAATGGGAATGGTAACACACATTTGTCTATTAGTCCTGGGTACACAAAGTTATGTAGAATACAAGGATTTCCTACAACAGACATGTCAGGAGAGGGGACAGATCCCCAATAGATTCAGTGACTCACAAGTGACGTCTTCTCCGATGGGAGTCGTTTTCTTTTCTTCTCCATCTGACACAGACTGTTATGGCGACTTCTCCTGATGAGACATCTTTGCCCATCACTTCTGTAGCCATTTCCAGCCTCTATAGAAACACGCAAATTTATACACCAAGGCCCAGAACCATACATTAAAGGGGTTGTCCGGGCACGGACCGGTTTTTATACTGATGACCTATCGAAGGACAACCCCTTTTACTCAGACTAATACATTTGGACCCCAGACTAGATCATAGAATACATACAGACTCCAGACCTTCTAAACTATTGCAGTCCCCAGGCCCCCTAAACAAATCCAGACCCCAGTGCAAGCACCCTAAATAAATGCAGACCTCAGACAGGACCCCTAAATACAAACCCCCAGACCCGACCCTCTACACTAATAATGACCCTAAACCTTACTCCCTTAATACAGACCCCAGACCCCCTAAATGAATACAGACCCCTAAATAAAGACCCCTAAACTAATACAGAGCCTAGACCAGGCCTCCTAAATACAGACCCCATAAACTAATACAGACCCCAGACCCCTAAACCAGACCCCCTAAACTAATACAGACCCCTAAATACAGACCCTTTAAATTAATACAGACCACAGACCCCTGAATAGAGACCCCCTAAATACGGACCCCGAGACCTCAAACTAATACAGACTCCCTAAATACAGACCCTAGACCTGACTCCCTTAACTAATACAAGACCCAGACCAGACCCTCTAATCTAATACAGACCCAAGACCAGACCCCTAAATACAGACCCCTAAATAAAGACACCTAAACTAATACAGACCCTAGAACAGGCCCCCTAAATAGACCCCATAAACTAATACAGACCCCAGACCAGACCCCCTAAATACAGAACCCAGATGTCAAACTAATACAGACCCCCTAAATACAGACCCCAGACCCCTTAAACTAACACAGACCCCTAAAAATACAGACCCTAAACCACTTAAACTGATACAGACCCCAGACCCCTTAAACTAATACAGACACCAAACTTCCTAAATATAGACCAGACCCTCTAAATACAGAACCCCACACCGGACCCCCTAAATATAGACCCCTTAAACAAATCCATCCCCTTATACTTACATAGCAGCTCACCTCAGTCTTCTCAGTGGAGTCTTGCTGCTGCTCAAGGACCTGCTGTCATGTGACCAGCAGGTCTCTAAACAGTACTAAGAACTTCAGAGATGAGGTCATGTGAACTTATGTCTAAAGGTCCTTTTGCAGGACATATACTATGGCGTTTCATCGCGGTATTTTCCGCGATTCATGGCAAAATCGCGGCAAAAATGCGACAAAACCACATTGTACTTAGGGCGGACATGGGCCCCCGGGAGCCTCGGGCCCCAGGCGGCCACCCAAAATGCCCTATGATGATCCGCCATTGGTTACTCATCTGCTTCATGTTGTATAGAGTTCTGTTTTTCCACATACTCCTGGTTAATTCATGATAAAACTCCTTGACTGAACTTGAAATACCACAATGGTGAAAATCAAACTCAAAATCCTATGCAATGAAGGTTTTGCAATGCAAATTTGGAATACATAGAGCAGGACTAGTCTCCCAGGGCCCTTTTCAAAGTGTAACTACGGAGCCCAGATATAAAATGTCCATTATTATTCACAAATTGCTGGTATGGCAAAATAAAGCCCTATTCCAATGTTACCTTATATAACTGTGTAAAGGTAAAATAGAACTTTAATTCATTTTCATTTATAACGAATATAGTCTTGCCCACCACTTACTAGGGTTTTGTAAAGGGAAGTGTTTTATATATTTATATCTATGTACATGTGAGTGTAGATATATATATATTTGTCCCTCCAGAAAGGTGTATATTCATCTCCCTACCAGGTAATCAGATGGAAACCATAAACAGTGAACTAATCCAGGAAGCAGGAAGTTCCAACTGCCCTTCCATCCCCCTACTAGATAATGGTATTCCATGAGGTAGCCATGAGGCCCAGCCCCCCCCCCCCCCCCCGCCCCTTTCACGTGCATGAGCTGTGATGTCACACAGATGTGCACGGACAAGGTATAAGAGGGTCAATGGCCTCACACTTTCTCTCTTGTTCCTGCTCCCTGGCTCCACTAAGGGTCTCCTCTTCCCTCCTGGTCTGCTCTTGCCTCATGGCCCTCATGGCCCCACACCAACCTTGGACCAGATAAACTGCTAAGTATCTTATAGTACCTATACTCCCCAGTAACCCTTTCCTGCAGCCCCCACATTACCTGTACCCCTACCTGCACATTCCCGTACCCCTGGTCCCCCCACCCTTCTTGTTCCCTGTTTACCCTTGCTGCACTAAGTACCCTGAAGTTACCCTTGACCTGCACATCCCCAGGTACACAGAAACTCATTCCCCTTGTTTCTCCTTATCCTGATTATTAAACCTTAGTGTATAGGGAAAGTTATATTAGGAGGGAGTGGGACAGAAATAGTGAGCGTGTATTCTATTGTATTGTATTGTAACCTACCTGTATTCATATGTATGTTTAGGTATGCGGGTGGCAGTATAATTAGGATTGTGATACCGTGTTTATACTGTACTACGTATAGTGTGAGTATACTCAGTATATATTAATTGTTATATCCAAGAAAAAGAGACTGGAAGCAGCACTCAGCAAAAAAAATGTGAATTTATTCACCCAACACAGCAACGTTTCACTTCCTCCATGGAAGCATTTTCAAGCATGGAGGAAGTGAAACGTTGCTGTGTTGGGTGAATAAATTCACATTTTTTTGCTGAGTGCTGCTTCCAGTCTCTTTTTCTTGGATATATGCATGAGGAGCCCGTCACTCCTTGATATTTTGAAGCTAGCACCAACCGTTTCTGGCTATTGACACAGTGCTGCTCCTATGTTTGGATCTTCTATATATTAATTGTTATATGTATTGGGGTATACTGATACTATACGCTGATCGGTTACTGAGTTCTGTGTTTGATGTATTTTATATGTAATTGTGATTATTGTTAGTAATAAATATTACTCTTTATTTACTATACAATTGTATTTATTGTACGGTCTTATTCCATTGAGTAGAAGCAAAGCAAGTAGACGTTAGTATAAGGAAAAGGTAGGGGAACCAGGCATAACCCTAGTGACCCTGATTATAAAGGAGGTAATAGTGGGTGACACAAGTAGGTGAAACCCACCATTTTACCAGCCCTTTTACACACGTGTGTGTGTGTGTGTGTGTGTGTGTGTGTGTGTGTGTGTGTGTGTGTGTGTGTGTGTGTGTGTGTGTGTGTGTGTGTGTAGTGTGTATATATATATATATATACACACTACCGTTCAAAAGTTTAGGGTCACTTAGAAATTTCCTTATTTTTGAAAGAAAGGCACAGTTTGTTTCAATGAAGATAACATTAAATTAATCAGAAATACAAACTATACATTGTTAATGTGCTAAATGACTATTCTAGCTGCAAACGTCTGGTTTTTAATGCAATATCTACATAGGTGTATAGAGGCCCATTTCCAGCAACCATCACTCCAGTGTTCTAATGTTACATTGTGTTTGCTAACTGTGTTAGAAGGCTAATGGATGATTAGAAAACACTTGAAAACCCTTGTGCAATTATGTTAGCACCGCTGTAAACAGTTTTGCTGTTTAGAGGAGCTATAAAACTGACCTTCCTTTGAGCTAGTTGAGAATCTGGAGCATTACATTTGTGGGTTCGATTAAACTCTCAAAATGGCTAGAAAAAGAGAGCTTTCATGTGAAACTCGACAGTCTATTCTTGTTCTTAGAAATGAAGGCTATTCCATGCGAGAAATTGCCAAGAAACTGAAGATTTCCTACAACGGTGTGTACTACTCCCTTCAGAGGACATCACACACAGGCTCTAACCAGAGTAGAAAGAGAAGTGGGAGGCCCCGCTGCACAACTGAGCAACAAGACAAGTACATTAGAGTCTCTAGTTTGAGAAATAGACGCCTCACAGGTCCTCAACTGGCAGCTTCATTAAATAGTACCCGCAAAACGCAAGTGTCAACGTCTACAGTGAAGAGGCGACTCCCGGATGCTGGCCTTCAGGGCAGAGTGGCAAAGAAAAAGCCATATCTGAGACTGGCTAATAAAAGGAAAAGATTAATATGGGCAAAAGCACACAGACATTGGGCAGAGGAAGATTGGAAAAAAGTGTTATGGACAGACGAATCGAAGTTTGAGGTGTTTGGATCACACAGAAGAACATTTGTGAGACGCAGAACAACTGAAAAGATGATGGAAGAGTGCCTGAGGCCATCTGTCAAGCATGGTGGAGGTAATGTGATGGTCTGGGGTTGCTTTGGTACTGGTAAAGTGGGAGATTTGTACAAGGTAAAAGGGATTTTGAATAAGGAAGGCTATCACTCCATTTTGCAACGCCATGCCATACCCTGTGGACAGCGCTTGATTGGAGCCAATTTCATCCTACAACAGGACAATGACCCAAAGCACACCTCCAAATTATGCAAGAACTATTTAGGGAAGAAGCAGGCAGCTGGTATTCTATCTGTAATGGAGTGGCCAGCGCAGTCACCAGATCTCAACCCAATAGAGCTGTTGTGGGAGCCGCTTGACCGTATGGTACGCAAGAAGTTCCCATCAAGCCAATCCAACTTGTGGGAGGGGCTTCTGGAAGCATGGGGTGAAATTTCTCCTTATTACCTCAGCAAATTAACAGCTATAATGCCAAAGGTCTGCAATGCTGTAATTGCTGCAAATGGAGCATTCTTTGACGAAAGCAAAGTTTGAAGGAGAAAATTATTATTTAAAATAAAAATCATTATTTCTAACCTTGTCAATGTCTTGACTATATTTTCTAGTCATTTTGCAACTCATTTGATAAATATAAGTGTGAGTTTTCATGGAAAACACAAAACTGTCTGGGTGACCCCAAACTTTTGAACGGTAGTATATATATATATATATATATATATATATATATATATATATATATATATATATAGTCCTTTTTCAGGATTGTTCCTTATTTTTGTGGTTTCAGATATAAAATGGTTTATTATCAGTCGGTCAAGCTCTGGCTATTCCAGAGGCTATGAAATTCTATTGCAACTGTTGCAGAGTTTGCCCCTGCTTCTGATTACGTCTGTAAAACCTCTTGCGGATGTCGGCTATCAATGTTGTGTTACCAAACAGGGTCACCAGACGCTGCAAGATGACTATCTGTCATGAAGATAAGTTAGTTTACTTCCCCTTGTATACAGCATAAACATGTGCTTATTTTATTTTTTTAGGCCATTCCAACACACAGGACCCAGAAGGAGGACCAGGAATGCAGGCTGCAGGAGGAACAGAACAAAGAACAATGCGCCATCAGAGGACTTTGCAACCACAAGGAATGAGAAACACTCCCAACAAGGGGAAATATCCCCAGAAACAGTGGTAAATATATCATCCACTGTTTTGACATCGATGCAATTATTCGTCTTATCCAAAGGACTGTCATTTTGCCCAAGCCAAACTATGGATTGGTTTGGTTTAGAGTTAGACCTGTATAATTTCATTAGGAGTTTAAAATTAAATGTATGGTTTAATGCACTCGATGTAGACACTGATCATAACGATGTGGATAGTGGCTTTTGTCTGAATAGTCTGGGATTGCATAACAAAAGTAGTTTTCAGCCACCAGGACTAGAACATCCCATAGAGACATACATGGATCTAGTGAAAAAAGATATGGATAATCTACGTATAGGGTGTCAAGATGCGGGTCTGAGACACCCAAATATAACATCTATGGAAATGTTGGCTATTGATGAATTGGTGCATAACCACGATCTGACCATAAAACCCACGGACAAGGGCGGTGCGATCGTGGTTATGGACACTATTGTAACGGCTGCCGCGCCGTTCCCCGCAGTCCCCACGGCCTCTGCTCCGGTTCCGGAGCCCTCCCTCATCAGCTGCTCGTCCCGAGCTCCACTTACCCGGTACGGACGCTCTGATGGCCCTGAACGGCGTCAGGTGAGTGCAGCCATTACCTCCTTCCGCAGTCGGCATCCTCCATGTGCGGCTGCAGTCACTAGAGGGCGCGAGTGCTGACTCGTCCTGCCTTAAAGGGCCAGCGCGCGCCTTAATTCCCAGAACTTCCTATTTAAGGTTTCTCCTCCCTTCCATCCCTGCTTGTTCAACCAAGTTCCCCATGAGTTCCCTGTGCCCTAGTTCCCTGTTTCCATTCCTTCTGCCTTTTGTCTGGATTTCCCGTTACTGACCTCTGCTTGAACTTGAGTATCCTTGTCTGCCGCCTGCCTTGACCTATTGCTGCCATAACCGTTACGACGTCTGCCGCCTGCCTTGACCTATTGCTGCCATACCCGTTACGACATCTGCTGCCTGTCCTGACTTCTGCTTATCCATGCGACCGCCTCTACCCACTATGCCA
Organism: Rhinoderma darwinii; assembly: GCF_050947455.1. Lineage (NCBI taxonomy): Eukaryota > Metazoa > Chordata > Amphibia > Anura > Rhinodermatidae > Rhinoderma > Rhinoderma darwinii. The sequence continues at coordinate 37,104,384 of NC_134695.1, forward strand.
AGCGTTGCCTGGGTTCCAAGCACCATCTCCCAGACGACACCGAGGATCCACGAACAAACCGGTGAGAACCGTTATAGGTTGTACACGCCATGGATCCCCTTGACACAGCCCTGCCTGACATGGCTGATATGGCTCAGGAGCTTTCTAGACAATGAGTCCGCCAAGATCAGTTGTTTCAGCTACTGCAGAATGTGTCCACTCGTTTGAACGAACTAGCGCCTCCGGCGCCTCCGATACCACCACCACCACAGCAAGCTCCTGTCTACAGTCCCGGACTTCACCTACCTACGCCTGCCCGCTATGAGGGAGACCCCAAGACCTGCAGGGGATTTGTTAACCAATGCACCATCCACTTTGAAGTCATGGCACATCATTTTTCCTCAGACCGGGCTAAGGTGGCCTATATCCTGTCCCTGCTGTCTGGAGAAGCGCTGGCTTGGGCATCGCCCTTGTGGGAGAGAAACGACACGATCATGTAAAACATTCAGAACTTTCTCTCCACGTTTAAAAGGGTGTTTGAAGAACCTGGTTGAGCCTCTTCTGCAGCGTCCTCTTTACTCAAGCTCCGACAAGGAACCTCCACTGTAGGCCAATAAGCCATTCAATTCCGCACCTTGGCTACTGAACTCCAGTGGAATAATGAGGCTTTGGTATCGACCTTCTGGGAGGGTCTGGCAGGCCGAATCAAGGATGAACTTGCTGGCCGAGACCTTCCACCGTCCTTGGATGACTTGATTACCCTAGCTAATCGTATTGATATACGTTTCCGTGAGAGACAACAGGAATCTGCTCGAGGCAATCGGACTTCACGATTGGCACCATGCTTCCAAAGACCTCTTCTTGCCTCATCTTCCTCCCAGTCGGACGAACCCATGCAGGTGGAGAGAACAAGACTCACGCCTGAGGAGCGCCAGAATAGACGCAAGTTGAATTTATGTCTGTATTGTGGTGGAAAAACGCACTTCCTCAGAGACTGTCCAGTGAGGCCGGAAAACTCCAATGCCTAGGGCAAGTAGGAGAGGCTACCCTAGATGGAATACCTTCCTCTCAGAAGATGACCATACCAGCAAAACTGTCCTTTGCAGGAACCACTTTCGACGTTCAAGCCTTCCTAGATTCCAGATCCGCTGGGAATTTTCTGTGCCAGTCCTTGGTAAATCGCTACCAAATCCCAGTGCAAAGACTCACCAATACGTTGTCCATTGCTTCTGTAGATGGGAGGCTCCTACAGGAAACTATCTATCTCGTCACCGAGCCCATTCTCCTGTTAACAGGGGCGCTGCACCAGGAACGTATCTCCTTCTATGTGTTAAAGAACTCTCTGAACCCTTTGCTTCTAGGTCTACCGTGGTTGCAGAAGCACTCTCCTGTTATTGACTGGACTGGAGGTCAAATTACCCGCTGGAATGACTTCTGTCACCAACATTGTCTACTATCTATTCGCCCACCTATGCCTCAGTCTGCAGAACCTAACTCAGTAGGACTTCCTACTCCATATAAAAGCTTCTCGGATGTCTTCTGCAAACAACAAGCTGAATCGCTGCCTCCTCACAGGCCATACGACTGTGCCATTGACCTGGTATCCAACGCCATGCCTCCCAGAGGTAGAGTCTACCCTTTGTCTTTGCCTGAGACTGAGGCCATGTCTAGGTATGTCCAAGAAAATCTGGAGAGAACAGAAATCTGGCACAGGGTTTTTCTTTGTGGGAAAAAAAGACGGCTCCCTGCGTCCTTGTATTGATTACCGAGGATTAAACAATATCACGTTAAAGAACAAGTACCCATTACCATTGATCTCAGAACTCTTTGACCGTCTACAGGGGGCGAAAATCTTCACCAAACTAGACCTTCGTGGAGCCTATAATCTCATCCGTATCTTTTTTATAACTTTTTTGCCTATCTGTTTCCGCAGGAGTATTTGGTTTCCAGGAGCGATCCCTGTTCATGAAGATGGAGTGGGATGGCTTGCGGACCTTGTCTCGATCTTACAGTATCCATTGTTATGTGGATCTGTGAGCCCGAGTGCTCGTGTGCAACAGAATAGTAAAAAATATATAGATATAAATAAAAATAATTATTATTTGCTCATATTAATTTATAGAATAATGGAATGACTGTGCACTAATCATTCACTTTGATGTAATTAGCATATTTTGCTGTACACATGTCCCTCGGAATTAATTCAATCACTGGACAGTATCGTATTTGAACTTTTGTCCGCTTTGTTGACGTGCAGACTTGTTGCTAATGGTTACCTATAGGAATGGCCCTTCTTTTCTAGTTGTTATACGTCATCTAGTTTGTAGAGGTTTGCCATTGACCTCTTATGCCTGCGCAGTAAACTATGCATCGTGTAGTTGCTATGCAACATGACACATCCGGGATGATGACACGAGCATGCGCAGTTCTGTTTGGAGGACGCCATATAGTCACACTACACATGAGTGTGGCATGAACACGGATTAGAATATCTGATTTGCATACAAGTTCAGCGATTGGTGAGTGGCCTGATAGCTCTGCCCCTACACATATGGTTACATTTTTTATTAATATGATAATCAGGTTACAATAAGCTTGTTTTTAAATGTATGTTTATTTTTACACTGGATTTTATCACTGTACACACAGTTTACAATTGTAGCATATGTTTTTTATATGATTACCTATATCTTGTACAATATTTTGTCTGTGCACTATGTTAATGATTCCTCATTATGGTAATGAGGCACATGTCGTATATACCTGCATGTATTGCTGTGTCTCTATGCTTGAAAAAGGTCCTATAGCAGGACGGAAACGTTGCAGCTGTTGACTGAATAAATCACATACTTTTTGGAACCATCGGAGTGCTGTGGGATTTATTTCGTTTATGTCTCATAATCCACGGATCTGGTTTACCTGCTTGCACCCATTACCGTGTTGGAATCTGTCGCAGAGTGCTACTTATCTCTACCTATATATATATATATATATATATATATATATATATATATATATATAGTCCTTTTTCAGGTTTGTTCCTTATTTTTGTGGTTTCAGATATAAAATGGTTTCTTATCAAATCGGTCAAGCTCTGGCTATTCCAGAGGCTATGAAATTCTATTGCAACTGTTGCAGAGTTTCCCCTGCTTCTGATTACGTGTGTAAAACCTCTTGCGGATGTCGGCTATCAATGTTGTGTTACCAAACAGGGTCACCAGACGCTGCAAGATGACTATCTGTCATGAAGATAAGTTAGTTTACTGCCCCTTGTATACAGCATAAACATGTGCTTATTTTATTTTATTTTAGTTTTCTTTCTTGTAATGACAGCCACAATCACAAGGGGAAATCTGAGTGTCAGCTGTTTAGTTTATGCAGTAAACAATTGGTCATCATCACACTTTTTGCACAGAGAGGTAATCTTCTCCCAAAACACTGAGTAACACCAGGGGTGTAGTCAAAGGCTCATGGACCCCGGTGCAAAAGTTCTTCTTGGGCCCCCCCCGACCTCTTCTCATGGCCGATGGCCCGCAGCTTTTCTCCTAAGTGACCCAACGATGCAGCACTAGCAGCCAGGGGCGTCAGTAAGGTCTTAAAATGTCAGGGGAAATAGCCCCAATACATATGTCTCCTCCCCAAAAAATGTATGTGCGTGTATGTATATGTGTGTGTATATATATATATATATATGTGTGTATGTACGTTTATAGATATATATATATATATGTATAGGAGACAGCATATCTATAGCACTACTACCCCATAGCTATGGATAGGATTAGATACAGCGGCTCAGCAGACTTTATCACATATGATTGTATTAGATACAGTGGCTCAGCAGACAGTATAACACGATAGGCTTAGATATAGGGCCCAGCTTGCTGACATTGCGGCTCCAGGAAAAGTAAGAATAAGAATTGTTTTGCTTTTTTATGTGTTGCTAATTTTTTTGTGTTTTTTTTTACAGGTTCGGTTGTTGGACTACTTTGGATTTGAGGAGTCCTTTGATGACAACGTTGTTTTTGTTCTCAATAAAATGGTTAATGAGGGTTGTGTGTGTTTTTTTTATTTCCCAAAAATATTTTTTCTATGTCCTTGTATTTTTTTAAACTTTATTACTACTGCTTCAGTAATGGCAGCCACTGATTGACAGTGTCTATTACTAAGGCAGGGCTTAGTGTTAGTAGGTGAAAAGGCCAATACTAACCCCCATTATTACTCCAGTACCCACCGCCACCTGGGGTACTGGGAACAGCTGGGTACGATCCAGTACCCGACCATCTGCAGTGACAGTCAGGTACCAGAGGTATTATTAGGCTAGGAAAGGCCGGAAACAGTGGGCCTTCCCACCCTGGTAATGCTAGCCTGCTGCTGTTGTTTGTATCTGGCTGGTTATGAAAAATGGGGGAACCATCTAGACAGGATCACACATGGGCCATGTATCTAAGCCTACCATGTGGTTGGCTTAAATACAGGGCCCAGCAAACAGGATCACGCCATGTGTGATCCTGTCTGATGAGCCCTATATAAGCCTACCACATAGTAGACTTAAAGAGGTTGGTCAGTTCCTAAAAATTGATGGCCTATCCTCATGCTCATGGGTCGTGCTTCGACCGCCGGTTTCCCCGCCACTTAGCTGTTTTGAAGGGGTGCAGCGCTCGTATGAGAGCTGCTTCCCTTTCATTACGTTCACTTTCTCACACTCTGAATCGCTGACACGCCACTTTTTAGGGACTGGACAACCCGGGCCACAGTAGACAGTAATAGTATACTAACCCTCCTTTTCGAGTCCGGCCACAGCGGAGGTCCTGACTCCATCCAGCATCGAGATGTTGTGCGTGGCGTACAGCATCGTGACCTCATGTGCAGCGCACAGCGTTGCAACGTCATAAGAAACATCAGGACCGCCGCTGCGCTCTGGAAGGAGGAGGGTAAGTATACTGCCAGTTACTACAGTAACAGGGGCCCGTGTAGTTTATTACATAGGCCATAGTTACTATAGTAACTTTTTATTGTTGTGGTGCGTGGTGCCGTGGGCCCCCTGGCTTCGGGGCCCGGTCGGAATTGGGACCTCTGCGACCCCTATAGTTACACCACTGAGTAACGCATTAAAAGATTAGCACACCCCAAACCCATTTTCATTTTGTAGGTTTCCTGCTACTGTATCAGCTGATCAAAGAGGGTTTCACTGCCGAAAGCTTCATGATCAGCTGGTGCCTGATGTAATCACTTTTTTTCACACAAAAAAAACACTTCACAATATGAGTTGTGCTTATTATACTGTGTCAATGATAACAATAAAGATATTTCAATAAAATTACCTTAAAAAAGTATTCTAATAAAAAAATGCTATAAGTCCACAGCTTTAAACAGTCAAGCAACTGGGCTTTGCTGTTTCTGAAACTCCCATAGGAATGAATGAGAGATGTAGGTAAAAACAAATGGATCTATGTTGGCGCTGCTGCTTAATGTGGACAAGGTAAGTATCCAGAGGTCAAGTTTAAGTTTTGTAAACTGTTTAATCGCAACGCGTTTCAGCGCCGAACTGGCGCTTTCATCACCTCGGTAACCGGCTCGGATCTGGCAGCAGCTACCCCGTGGACCCCAGCGTTGAACTCTCCTAACCTCACGGTGAGCATATATATCTCCTCCTATTCTCACCTCACCTTCTTTGATCCACACCAAGTGGCGCCGTGGCTCTTTTCTCTTTATAGGAATGAATGGAGAGAATCATCTGCAATAGTGACCACCTCTGCATTCATTCTGCGCCTGAATGTGGTGGCTGGTTCACCACGCGGGAATGGGGGTGTGACTCCGCTTCTGTAAAAAGTTGCAGATCCCGGACACATATCTCTCAGACATTTATGACATGCTCCGTGGATATGCCATAAATGTTTCAGTAATGAATACTGGGTAAGCCCATATTCTTGTTTTTAGCAGAGCATCCTGGCTTCTGCTAAGTTTTTGATCTATTTATATTATACTCTTATCATACTCATCATTTTGATAATATCTTGTGTTCTAACACACCATTATAAACTGTTCACTTTATTTGTTTTCTCTTCCCTCTACCAAGTTCGCCATTCCCTTATCTCCTACTAAAACAATGTACTATTGTACAATGTGTTTTTGCTATGCAACTGTAACCTTGTGTATAAATTTCAAAATTCTTAATAAAAATGTAATTTAAAAAAAAGAAAAAGGTGTTTAAAGAGGCTGCCTAAAATTTGGCCAAATCAGCTATAAAGGTAAAAACATAATAATAATATTAATAATATAATCGCTGCGACTTGGATGTCTGCATATCACTGTGGACGCAATAACACTAAAGTCTACTCTTGGTAAATTACTTTTATAATTCATGCTGCAGATTAATTTACTCAAAAAGCTAAAAAAAAAATTGATTTAGACTGTTCCTGTAGCTCATGTATCTGTTTGACAACTTGTTTTTTCATAGAACGTTTTTTTTAGTTGGCATTTTGAGGTATATAAACATTTCTATATTACTCATACACCAGGTAAATGATGAATATCAGTGAATAGAAAAAGGCAATCATAAAATATTGGTGACTACATTGCCAGTATTTGCCAAATTTTTCCTGTGAATATAGTCAGATCCATATTATCTTTTATTATATAACCCTCATTGATTAAGTATGTTCTAGTATTAGCTGTGAACATCTGTGCATCAAGGTATGATATCTATTTATTCCAATTTGCTAGCAGAAGGCGATCCCACCTGGCTTGTAAATAGGCAGAACTTTTATGAGTTGAACTCATAACAATATTTCGAGACACAGAGAGATTTAAATACCAAAGCACAAACAATGTACAATAATCAATCTAGAGATGAACCATTACATCTGATTCATTGGGGCAGATTTACTAAAATTGGTGTTTCATATGCCAGTCTTAGGCTGGATTCACACGAGCATGTTCGGTCCGTAAAGGACAGAACGTATTTCGGCCACAAGTCCCGGACCGAACACACTGCAGGGAGCCGGGCTCCTAGCATCATAGTTATGTACGACGCTAGGAGTCCCTGCCTCTCCGATGATTACAGTACAGGACAGATGTCCCGCAGCGAGGCAGGGACTCCTAGCGTCGTACATAACTATGATGCTAGGAGCCCTGCTCCCTGCAGTGTGTTCGGTCCGGGACTTCATAGAGGAGGTGAAACGTTGTGGTTCCATGTTGGATGAATAAATTCACTTTATTTGAGTGCTGCTTCACGTTCTCTTTTTTGGATATCAAACACATAAGGAGAGGTCACTCCTTTATTTTTGAAGCTTTGCACCAGCCTAGTCAGGCATTTGTTCACAGTACTGCTCCACTTCTTTGCTTTTTTCTAGCATCATAGTTATGTATGACGCTAGGAGTCCCTGCCTCTCCGTGGAACTACTGTCCCGTACTGAAAACATGATTACAGTAGGGGACAATTGTCCGGCAGCGAGGCAGGGACTCCTAGCGTCGTACATAACTATGATGCTAGGAGCCCGGCTCCCTGCAGTGTGTTCGGTCCCGGATTTGCGGCCCAAATACATTCCGTCCTTTACGGACCGAACATGATCGTGTGAGTTCAGCCTTAGTATAAAGCCCTCTAGAGTAAGATGCAACTAATTTATTAAGACGTGCACACCTCTTAATAAATTTGTTGCATCTTCTCCTTTCTGTGCACCAGAAAGGGAAATTCACCCATCTACAAATTGGCGTAGACGCCCGCTATAATAGACTAGCGTAAATTATAGTGAATTTGTCAGACGGCCCTTCTGCTAAGCCCAGGGCAAAATAGTGGTGAGAGTGGCAAAAAGTGGTTTATTTGGTATTCTAATTTTCTAATTCTGGTATCTGCTAGATCAGGGGTGGGCAAACTTTTTGTCTCGCGGGCCACAATGGGTTCTAAAATTTGACAGAGGGGCCGGGCCAGGAGCATTTGGAGGGAGTGTTTGGGCCGGATATACTAAAGCATTAAATGTAGTGTGTGCAAACCTCATAGCACAGTAAGAACACTACAACCCAATTTATTAACTGTCTTTCAAATGTGAAAAATAGCCCTTATCAGTTAATAAATTTGTCTCAAGGAATATGCAAGATATGGCATTTACATACTATTTCGCAGATACTGGGAGGAGGAAATGTAAATAGATTAAAATAACATACGCACTGTGATTTATCAAGAAAAAAGTTCTGTTGACTCTGTAAATTAGCTGCCAACCTCTGAGCAGTAGCCGCCCGTTCTTGTGTTGACTGCTTGCTAGCATAGTTTGCATGCTTCGTGGCAAAGTGACGGCTGATATTGTACTCTTTGAAAACCGAAGGGCTTAATGGTGACGTGAAACGAAGTGAAAATTAAAGTGAAATAAAGAGAAATACGCGCCACATTAACCCCTTAATGACCGGGCCATTTTGCACGTTAATGACCAAGGATTATTTTTTGTTTTTCCACGGTCGCATTCCAAGAGTCGTAACTCTTTTTTTATTCCGTCGACATAGCCGTATAAGGGCTTGTTTTTTCCGGGACGAGTTGTATTTTGTAATTGTACCATTTTTAGATGCTTATAACATATTGATTAACTTTTATTAACTTTATTTTAGGAGAGAATTGAAAATAAGCAGCTATTCCAGCATTAATTTTCACGTTATAAATTTACGCCGTTTACTATGCAGCATAAATAACATGTTAACTTTATTCTATGGGTCGGCACGATTACAGGGATACCAAATGTGTAAAGGTTTTATATGTTTTTTCTACGTTTGCACAATAAAAAGCCTTTTAGAAAAAAATTACTTGTTTTTGCATCGCCGCGTTCCAAGAGGCGTAATTTTTATATTTTTCCGTCGATGTGGCCGTATGTGGGCTTGATTTTTGCGGGACAATGTGTAGATTTCATTAGTACTATTTTGGGGTACATAGGACTTATAGATGAACTTTTATTTTATTTTTTATGGGGGGAATGGGAGAAAAGAGAGAATTTTGCCGTTGTTTTTTGCGTTTTCTTTGGACGCCGTTCATCCGGCGGTTTAATTAATGTGTTCATTTTATTGGTCAAGTTGTTACGATCGCGGGGATACCATATATGTGTATGTGTGATTTGTTTTGACCGTTTTATTAAATAAAACCACTTTTTGGGGCAAAAAAGTAGTTTTATTTGACTTTGACTGTAATTTTTTTTATTTTTTTTTCCACAAACTTTATTTAACGGTTTTACTTTTTTTTTTTTAGTCCCACCAGGGGACTTCACTATGCGATATGCCGATCGCATATATAATGCTTTGGTATACTTCGTATACCAAAGCATTATTGCCTGTCAGTGTAAAACTGACAGGCAACCTGTTAGGTCATGCCTCTGGCATCGCCTAACAGGCAGATGCTGAAGACAGACCTGGGGGTCTTTGTTAGACCCCCGGCTGTCATGGAAACCCGACGGCGACCCGCGATTTGTTTGCGGGGGCGCCGATCGGGAGACAGAGGGAGTTCCCCCCTCTGTCAAACACATTAAATGCCGCTGTCACTGTTGACAGCGGCATTTAATGGGTTAAACTGCCGGAATCGGCGCGTGCTTCGATTCCGGCAGTTGCAGCAGGAGCCAGGCTGTGTGTAACAGCCGTGCTCCTGCCGCTGATCGCGTGGGTAAACTGTCAGTACCCGCGCGATCACAGGACGGATATATCCGTCCTCCTGCGCGAACTAGCAGCTGCTGAGGACGGATATATCCGTCCTTCGGCGTTAAGGGGTTAACAACGGTCAATGTGTTTTGAGTGCGCCATCTATTGGGAAAACGTGGGCATTGCAGGGAAAGGGGGAAAAAAAGGAGGTTTTTACTATTATTTGGACAAGTTCGGCGGGCCGGATTAAAAAGCCTAACGGGCCGTATGTGGCCCGCGGGCCGTAGTTTGCCCATGTCTGTGCTAGATGCTAAAATACAAGATTGCCAAATTTGATATTTGCCAATTAGTGAAACTCGAATTTGACAAAAAATGCTCACCTCTACCAGACCCTAACAACAAAGGGATTAAATAGGTTATCTCTTTTATATGCATTCTCACATGGGTTATTAGGGCATGATCTCACTCTATAAGCTTTCTCCGTAGCAGCACTGGAGACATTCAAGGTTGTAAAATATGTAATGGCTATTGGTAGAATGCAACTAAAAAGGGATGAGAATAGATAAAGCATTTATTGTAAAGGAAAAAGGAATCGATTTTCTGATTGCAATATATATACAGGGTGGGCCATTTATATGGATACACCTAAATAAAATGGGAATGGTTGGTGATATTAACTTCCTGTTTGTGGCACATTAGTATATGGGAGGGGGGAAACTTTTCAAGCTGGGTGTTGACCATGGCGGCCATTTTGAAGTCGGCCATTTTGTATCCAACTTTAGTTTTTTCAATGGGAAGAGGGTCATGTGACACATAAAACTTATCGAGAATTTCACAAAAAAAACAATGGTGTGCTTGGTTTTAACGTTAATTTATTCTTTCATGAGTTATTTACAAGTTTCTGACCACTTATAAAATGTGCTCAAAGTGCTGCCCATTGTGTTGGATTGTCAATGCAACCCTCTTCTCCCACTCTTCACACACTGATAGCAACACCGCAGAAGAAATGCTAGCAAAAGCTTCCAGTATCCGTAGTTTCAGTTGCTGCACATCTCGTATCTTCACAGCATAGACAATTGCCTTCAGATGACCCCAAAGATAAAAGTCTAAGGTGGTCAGATCGGGAGACCTAGGGGGCCATTCAACAATTGCTGCATGATGATGTGTTTCCCTCTTTATGCACTGAAGCTGGCACGTTCCCTGAGTTTTTCCAGCAAGATGGTGCACCACCACATTATGGGTGTCAGGTCCGAGCATTCCTAGATGAACAGTTTCCTGGAAAGTGGATTGGTCGTCGTGGGCCAGTTGAATGGCCCCCTAGGTCTCCCGATCTGACCCCCTTAGACTTTTATCTTTGGGGTCATCTGAAGGCAATTGTCTATGCTGTGAAGATACGAGATGTGCAGCAACTGAAACTACGGATACTGGAAGCCTGTGCTAGCATTTCTTCTGCGGTGTTGCTATCAGTGTGTGAAGAGTGGGAGAAGAGGGTTGCATTGACAATCCAACACAATGGCTAGCACTTTGAACACATTTTATAAGTAGTCAGAAACTTGTAAATAATTCATGAAAAAATAAAGTAACGTTAAAACCAAGCACACCATTGTTTTTCTTGTGAAATTCTCGATAAGTTTGATGTGTCACATGACCCTCTTCCCATTGAAAAAACTAAAGTTGGATACAAAATGGCCAACTTCAAAATGGCCGCCATGGTCAACACCCAGCTTGAAAAGTTTCCCCCCTCCCATATACTAATGTGCCAAAAACAGGAAGTTAATATCACCAACCATTCCCATTTTATTTAGGTGTATCCATATAAATGGCCCACCCTGTATATATATATATATATATATATATATATATATATATATATATATATATATATATATATATATATATATATACACTACCGTTCAAAAGTTTAGGGTCACTTAGAACTTTCCTTATTTTTGATAGAAAAGCACAGTTTTTTTCAATGAGGATAATATTAACTTAATCAGAAATACACTCTATACATTGTTAATGTGCTAAATGACTATTCTAGCTGCAAACGTCTGGTTTTTAATGCAATATCTACATAGGTGTATAGAGGCCCATTTCCAGCAACCATCACTCCAGTGTTCTAATGGTACATTGTGTTTGCTAACTGTGTTAGAAGGCTAATGGATGATTAGAAAACACTTGAAAACTCTTGTGCAATAATGTTAACACCGCTGTAAACAGTTTTTCTGTTTAGAGGAACTTTAAAACTGACCTTCCTTTGAGCTAGGTGAGAATCTGGAGAATTCCATTTGTGGGTTCGATTAAACTCTCCAAATGGCTAGAAAAAGAGAGCTTTCATGTGAAACTCGACAGCCTATTCTTGTTCTTAGAAATGAAGGCTATTCCATGCGAGAAATTGCCAAGAAACTGAAAATTTCCTACAGCGGTGTGTACTACTCCCTTCAGAGGACAGCACAAACAGGCTCTAACCAGAGTAGAAAGAGAAGTGGGAGGCCCCGCTGCACAACTGAGCAACAAGACAAGTACATTAGAGTCTCTAGTTTGAGAAATAGACGCCTCACAGGTCCTCAACTGGCAGCTTCATTAAATAGTACCCGCAAAACGCCAGTGTCAACGTCTACAGTGAAGAGGCGACTCCCGGATGCTGGCCTTCAGGGCAGAGTGGCAAAGAAAAAGCCATATCTGAGACTGGCTAATAAAAGGAAAAGATTAATATGGGCAAAAGCACACAGACATTGGGCAGAGGAAGATTGGAAAAAAGTGTTATGGATAGACGAATGGAAGTTTGAGGTGTTTGGATCACACAGAAGAACATTTGTGAGACGCAGAACAACTGAAAAGATGCTGGAAGAGTGCCTGACGCCATCTGTCAAGCATGGTGGAGGTAATGTGATGGTCTGGGGTTGCTTTGGTACTGGTAAAGTGGGAGATTTGTACAAGGTAAAAGGGATTTTGAATAAGGAAGGCTATCACTCCATTTTGCAACGCCATGCCATACCCTGTGGACAGCGCTTGATTGGAGCCAATTTCATCCTACAACAGGACAATGACACAAAGCACACCTCCAAATTATGCAAGAACTATTTAGGGAAGAAGCAGGCAGCTGGTATTCTATCTGTAATGGAGTGGCTAGCGCAGTCACCAGATCTCAACCCAATAGAGCTGTTGTGGGAGCAGCTTCACCGTATGGTACGCAAGAAGTGCCCATCAAGCCAATCCAACTTGTGGGAGGGGCTTCTGGAAGCATGGGGTGAAATTTCTCCTGATTACCTCAGCAAATTAACAGCTAGAATGCCAAAGGTCTGCAATGCTGTAATTGCTGCAAATGGAGCATTCTTTGACGAAAGCAAAGTTTGAAGGAGAAAATTATTATTTCAAATAAAAATCATTATTTCTAACCTTGTCAATTTCTTGACTATATTTTCTAGTCATTTTGCAACTCATTTGATAAATATAAGTGTGAGTTTTCATGGAAAACACAAAATTGTCTGGGTGAGCCAAAAGTTTTGAACGGTAGTATATATATATATATATATATATATATATATATATATATATATATATATATATATATATATATATACATATATACAGTGAAGGAAATAAGTATTTGATCCACTGCTGATTTTGTAAGTTTGCCCACTGTCAAAGACATGAACAGTCTAGAATTTTTAGGCTAGGTTAATTTTACCAGCGAGAGATAGATTATATAAAAAAAAACAACTGAAAATCATATTGTCAAAATTATATATATTTATTTGCATTGTGCACAGAGAAATAAGTATTTGATCCCTTTGGCAAACAAGACTTAACACTTGGTGGCAAAACCCTTGTTGGCAAGCACAGCAGTCAGACGTTTTTTGTAGTTGATGATGAGGTTTGCACACATGTTAGATGGCATTTTGGCCCACTCCTCTTTGCAGATCATCTGTAAATCATTAACATTTCGAGGCTGTCGCTTGGCAACTCGGATCTTCAGCTCCCTCCATAACTTTTCGATGGGATTAAGGTCTGGAGACTGGCTAGGCCACTCCATGACCTTAATGTGCTTCTTTTTGAGCCACTCCTTTGTTGCCTTGGCTGTATGTTTCGGGTCATTGTCGTGCTGGAAGACCCAGACACGAGCCATTTTTAATGTCCTGGTGGAGGGAAGGAGGTTGATTTGTATGGTACATGGCTCTATCCATTCTCCCATTGATGCGGTGAAGTAGTCCTGTGCCCTTAGCAGAGAAACACCCCCAAAACATAATGTTTCCACCTCCATGCTTGACAGTGGGGTGTTCTTTGGGTCATAGGCAGCATTTCTCTTCCTCCAAACACGGCGAGTTGAGTTAATGCCAAAGAGCTCAATTTTAGTCTCATCTGACCACAGCACCTTCTCCCAATCACTCTCAGAATCATCCAGATGTTCATTTGCAAACTTCAGACGGGCCTGTACATGTGCCTTCTTGAGCAGGGGGACCTTGTGGGCACTGCAGGATTTTAATCCATTACGGCGTAATGTGTTACCAATGGTTTTCTTGGTGAATGTGGTCCCATCTGCCTTGAGATCATTAACAAGTTCCCCCCGTGTAGTTTTCGGCTGAGCTCTCACCTTCCTCAGGATCAAGGATACCCCACGAGGTGAGATTTTGCATGGAGCCCCAGATCGATGTCGATTGACAGTCATTTTGTATGTCTTCCATTTTCTTACTATTGCACCAACAGTTGTCTCCTTCTCACCCAGCGTCTTACTTATGGCTTTGTAGCCCATTCCAGCCTTGTGCAGGTCTATGATCTTGTCCCTGACATCCTTAGAAAGCTCTTTGGTCTTGCCCATGTTGTAGAGGTTAGAGTCAGACTGATTTATTGAGTCTGTGGACAGGAGTCTTTTATACAGGTGACCATTTAAGACAGCTGTCTTTAATGCAGGCACCAAGTTGATTTGGAGCGTGTAACTGGTCTGGAGGAGGCTGAACTCTTAATGGTTGGTAGGGGATCAAATACTTATTTCTCTGTGCACAATGCAAATAAATATATATCATTTTGACTATGTGATTTTCTGTTTTTTTTTAAATATAATCTATCTATCACTGGTAACATTAACCTAGCCTAAAAATTCTAGACTGTTCATGTCTTTGACAGTGGGCAGACTTACAAAATCAGCAAGGGATCAAATACTTATTTCCTTCACTGTATGTATGTGTATATATATATATATATATATATATATATATATATATATATATATATATCCAAACAATAGAAGAGTGCGTACAACACAACTGTTAGGTGATAAGCGCTAGTGAACGTGGAGTCTGGATGGATGGGTCCGTCCCAACCAATATATAAAGCAGAACAAATTGATTCCTCCACAGGACTTGAAATTCCGAAATTTCTTTAATGTATTATATAAGTAATAATCCACGATTTCAAACCTTCCCAGGTCCTTCCTCTGGCCTAGATAGTTACAATTCACATTACAAGGTATTTATGCAATCAGAAGAGCACACGTTACACAGGTTCAAAGTGCAGGGTTTCACACGTAACTTATCCTGACTTTAATCAAAATGCAATCAATAAATTATACTTATCTCTGAATATTACTACAAATAGGTTATCAGAATAATGTTTCAACTCTCTTATATCTATAATAATATATCCTCACAACAGTAATCTCAACTATTCAACGTGAGATCAAGGTGGTGATCGACTTTGGTCTTTCTGAGAATCTGATTGATGAACCACTGAGTATATATTTGACGAAGCAATTTCTTATTACGCCTGTTATTTATACTTTACCAGAGATGCACAAGGATCCTTTATACCCGCCCAGTCGACTAATCATAGCAGTCAATCAGTCTTTGCACTGACAGCTACATTCTTAGATAGAATTGTACATCCCTTTGTGATGTACACAAGATTTTAAATGTGAGATACATCAGAGTTTATTAAGAAATTTCAAACCCTATCATTAATACAAGATGAATATATCTTGGCTACTCTAGACATTTCAAGTCTATACACTTCAAATCGATCAGCAAGAGGGATTAGAAGCGACCAAAGTTTGTCCAATTGTGAGTAACCCTGAAAATACTAATGTAGCATTAGCAGGTATGGCGAACAAACTACTATCACGAGGTTACCCTAATACAGAGATATGTAGGGAAGTAGATAGGATTAAGGCCTAATCACAAGATGTACTATTATTTAATGCACGCAAAACAGATACGGTGAAAAGATTACCCTTTGTGAGCCAATTTCCTAATTTAAGTCATAATATCTTTGGTATTATAAGTAAAAACTGTATTTTTTTGCGTATGAATTATCCCACTATTCCAAACTTTCAAACTTCACCAGTGCAATCTTTTAAATATGGACAAACGGTATGAGAACAATTGGTCAGAGCGAACTCTTTTATTTAAATTAAATCTAAAACAAAACAAACATTTATACCTCCTCCTCCCAATGGTACGTATCCATTTATGAACTGTGCACAATGCACAAGTGTCATCCGTGGAACCAATATTTTACATCCACATTCTGACCAAAAAAATACCAAATCGGTCACAATTTGACTGCAATTCTATGTATGTGGTGTATTTATTGAAATGTCCGTGCGGACTGTGTTATGTGGTAGAGATGATCCAAAAAAATCAAGGATTGTTTCTCCCAACATAAATCCAGTCTGCACAAAACAATGGGAACTTCCAGTATATTTTGCTAAAGTGGGTCACTCACCTAGTTAGATAAAATTTCAAGTTCTAGAGGAAATAACGCAGCACGGTGAGGGGGTAATCGCCATAAGCGACTTAAACAGAGGTGCTTTGGATAAATTATTTGAACACTATGTGGCCAAATGGTCTAAATATATAGATATGAGATGTATTTATCTGCTTATGGTATATGACACATTAAAGAAATTTCAACATTTCAAGTGCTGTAGGAATCGATTTGTTCTGATGAAAATATGAAATTCCTGCTAGTATTGTATAGCGTCTGTGCTCTCTTCTTCTTTATTGACTTGCTGCTATCTTGAGTTGATTGAGGGCACATAAATCTTTGTTATTCGGTTCCTTTTCACATCTCTATTGTGTCAAAGCAAATCATTAGATAAAGTGACCTTCAACAACAGAAATATTATGTCTCCGCCTGGCAGCAATCTTCTCATAGCACATTAAGAACTAAAATACTTGCTATTTTTTCATTGTGACAAATTACTATTACCAATTACATGTAATAAGAAAAAAAAACATGCCGGGGGTCATTTTGATGCTTAGATATGTCACAAAAATACATGTTTTAGTTTGCCTTCTAACGATTGAACACATATCTGAAGTAAAGGTCCTCTTACAGGGCCCATCCTGGGCTGTGTAAACGAGCGCCAATCAATGAGACAGCTCGGTAATACAAATTATACATATATGATTTAGTTGCAATCGTAACCACCTGTATAATAAAGTTTGCAAATTATTTAAACTGCAGGGTAAACAACGTAAAAAAAAAACAACACAAAAATCTAGGGCAAAATATATATTTTTCCATTTCCCTTTATAAAAAAATGTAATCAACAATTCATATTTACCCAAAAATTGTTCTATTCAAAAATATAACTCATCCTGCAACAAACAAGCCCACATACGGCTAAGTTGATAGAAAAATAAAAAAGTTATGGCTCACTGAATGAAGTGAAGCAAAAATGTAAAAATTCTGACGAAAAAGGCTCGGTAATGAAGAGAGGTAAACCCTCCCGTAATAAAGTGGTTAAAGTATATTAGTGAATTGCTCAGTCAGCAGTTTGACATACTTCATTGAATGTCTTAACCACAAATAATAGTAAAAAAGTTGAGTAACTCAACTATTTGTTTGCCTCGTCAGTTAATTTATCATCATAACCATTAACATTGTAAAGATAAAAATAAGTAAGCAATCATTTGCAGTAGCTGTATGACCACTTTCTATTAATGACAATTATACACAACCTCAGTGAGTTCCTGTAGACTATTGTAATTTTTCTATCCAAGCCGATTCAGCAATTTTCCACTTTTTTAGCCATTAACTGACTTTGCCAAATCACTTGAATCATCTTTTAACTTTTTATTGCATCTAATAATTTCTGCTTCATGCTCTGTCCCAGGTGTGTTCATTAAACTACGGAGAAGTTGTAGCATATGGCTTAATCACGGAGAGCATGAGCGGCACTGACTCGTTCAGTGAAAACTAAGCCTTATATGCTCAATTGATGTGACAGATAATGTTACAATGTAAAAAAATGAATGTTTCATCAATAGTGGGCCAGAATTTGATCAACGGTAAGTTCTTACTAATACGAAGAATAGTTTCTCAAAGTACTTTTCCAGCTGCGATCATTTGAGGGTTGTGATCTGTGAGCAGTACAGTTAAATTATTTCATGTTCAAGTTCAGTTTAACCTTCTGGATATTTTTTAAAAACCCCATAATCCTTAATTCTGCATATTGAGTCTTAAATTGGTGTCTGAGACATAGTTCCTTAACTGAATTCCCACATATAGAATAGTACATTGGGTTTTATTGCAAAATAAGCGGCCTCAAAATCATATCAGGCCAGTCCCTTTGGTTGCGGGACAAGTGGTACTCACGTATAAACGTTACCGAACTCTGTCTATAGGGATCCCTCCCGATGGTCCATTGGTGGCGATATCTCATAATGTGGACTTTCCGCCTGGGAAGCAGCCTACCTTCTTGACCTTTGCGTCCAGACCTTCGCCACTGACTTTTCGTCATGTTCTGACGGGTCGGGGCTTGAAGTCCTTTGAGGCACTTGTCCCGGAGCCAGAGAGATCATCGGTTGGGCGCTGGGACTTTTTAAGGCTGCAACATTTCTATACTGCTAACATGGCGAGGCTGTCTTTGCACAGAGATCTAACACGATAGAACAGCTATGTGTTGCTGCTTCCCCTCCAGAGAGAACTATTTCCCTTATCTATAAGTGTTTGCAGGAGTTAAAGAGGCTCTGTCACCAGATTTTGCAACCCCTATCTGCTATTGCAGCAGATAGGCGCTGCAATGTAGATTACAGTAACGTTTTAATTTTAAAAAAACGAGCATTTTTGGCCAAGAGCTGGTGGTACGATGTTGCACATTTGTTGGGAGTGCCCGTTAATCCACTCATTCTGGGCTACAGTGGTGGACCTGATACAGAAAATCACAGGCCAAGTGCTTCCCAATACCCCGGAGGTGTTGCTTCTTTCCATGCTCCCTGGAGCGATCAAAAGATACACGAAAACCCTGATTCGTTTTCTGTTGATCGCAGCTCGGACGGTTATTCCACGGCTATGGAAGACCAGTAGCGTGCCAACCATTACTGAATGGTTCCAGGAGATTTTACATCTGTAGAGAATGGAGGAGGCAACACAGGCCCAGCAAGTACATCGAAGGTCGGGGGGATTGGTCTGGCAGGTATGGCAAGAGTTCTGTGAGTCGGACGAATATTTACTTTACGCGTAGGACTCATAGGACATTTCAGGTGGGGTATTGGCTTGATCCACCCTGATAGTGGGAGTGCGGGTCCTCTGGTTCTGTCTGCTTTCTTTATCTTCTATCCGATGCGGAATATGGAATTGATGCCTTATCGCATGTCATGGTTCTGATGCCATCTGCTGTGGTGCCCACTGTCCTGGATGCATTGTCAGTATCGATTGTGATGTATTGCTATGTATTCTCGATATCCATGTATCTTGTCCATCGTATTAATTTCTCCTCTGCTGGTACAGAGGAATATGTTGCATTGTATGGAAGTGTCATATGCATAATACGGACTGTTTATTTTTTTACTTGCTTTTTGCTCTCTTTGTGTTTTCTCTGGCCGACTATGTAAGATGGATGCGTATATTTTCTGTATTGCTGTACATTTCTGGCTTGTTTTGATTTCTTTGTGTTGAACATACCCGAAAATAAAGAATGTTAAAAAATCATATCAGGCCAGGACCAAGTCACCACAGGGAATGTGCAAAATAAAACACTTAGCTCCTACTTTTTCAATATGTTACATTATCTCTATGCAAAATAATTAAGGACAGGAAGAGTTCACTCCATTCTATCCATGTTGCATACGTTTTATGCACTGCAGAATATTTAAGACACAACTATTTAAAATTCTGTCGGATTTATCTGTAAGGAACAGAAAAAGGACTCCTTTTGGGCGCTCCTGTGTTCACAATGATATAGAGTGTTTTTTTTTGGGGATTGGTGGAAAAAAGTTTGTAATTCAAGAGAAAGAAACTATGTTAACTCTTTCAGGACCAAGGGTCATCGATGCCTCAATGACCAGGCCTAAATTTAAAGTTTTGGCATACATTCTTTTACACAGTTATAACTTTTTAACTATTTTAGATAACAATAATTTTTTTTTCCGTTTTTTAGCTAACTAAGGCTCTGTTCAAATCTGCATCAGAGGCTCCGTTCGGGGTCTCCATCGCAGATTCGTCAGGGTTTACCGGAGAAAATAGCGCAGCATGCTGAAAAGTTTACAAACAAACTTTTCAGAGATCAAATACACAAAAAAAAAAGGCCATACTCACAAATTGGGCAGGTATAATCCCAACAGGACGCAGCCAGGTCAAAAATGCTGCTGAAGGAAAGTGCTCAGGTGTGTTAAATAATAATAGCCACTCCCACTAGCCTTGAGGGGAGTGGCGTGTGGTGCATGGGATATGTAGTAAAAGAATAGTGTATAATGTGCAAGTAGTAATAATATGTGTGAAATATAGGGGGCAAAACTGAGTATAGTGAGTGGTGAATAAAGTGTAAAATATAGGGGGCAGTACTAAAAGGGTCAGGAATGTGAGTGATACAGGAAGTGTGGGTGCAGTGTGTAAAACATGGAGGGCTAATGCGTAAATCATGAGGCACAGCCTATATAGCCTGGTGGCAGCCTATTTGTAACGCCATGATAGTACATAGAGCGGGCTGCCCTGCTTGCTATGCCAGACCGCAACACACCATGCTCTCCCAGCATTGAAGACTTTATTCACCACTCACTATACTCAGTACTGCCCCCTATATTTCACACATATTATTACTACTTGCACATTATACACTATTCATTTACTTTTTACTACATATCCCATGCACCACACGCCACTCCCCTCAAGGCTAGTGGGAGTGGCTATTATTATTTAAACGCATCTATGCACTTTCCTTCAGCAGCATTTTTGACCTGGCTGCGTCCTGTTGGGATTATACCTGCCCAATTTGTGAGTATGGCCATTTTTTGTGTTTTTAATCTTCCCCGTCCAGTACGTGAAGCTACAACAGGTATGAGGAGGTGCTGCGAGTGTTAGTAGGGGCGGGGCGCGAGCGTTGTCGAGGGGGGCCATGAGCGTTGCGTGGGGCGGGCGACAGTCCGAGGGGGGGGTGACGGCAGTCCGGCGGGCCCCTTTTCTTCATTCATGTGGCCGGGCCCCTGACGGGAGTACCAGTAGTACCCGCCTGATGGCGGTCCTGGCAGCATACATATGTGTCGATCGCTGAAGGCCAGAATAAAGAGACTGGCCGTGGACCAGGCTAGCTTTACCAGGGGAGCAGCAGAAGATTGGTCAGGTGTGTATAAACATCTTTTTAATTTTAGCCAATTCGCAGTGGCAAATCCGGCAGCAAATCTGCGTGAAATATAGGTGGCGGTACTGAGTATAGTGAGTGGTGAATAAAGTCTTCAATGCTGGGAGAGCATGGTGTGTACAAATAGGCTGCTACCAGGCTATATAGGCTGTGCCTCATGATTTACGCATTAGCCCTCCATGTTTTACACACTGCACCCACACTTCCTGTATCACTCACATTCCTGACCCTTTTAGTACTGCCCCCTATATTTTACACTTTATTCACCACTCACTATACTCAGTACTGCCTCCTATATTTCACACATATTATTACTACTTGCACATTATACACTATTCATTTACTTTTTACTACATATCCCATGCACCACACGCCACTCCCCTCAAGGCTAGTGCGAGTGACTATTATTATTTAACACACCTGAGCACTTTCCTTCAGCAGCATTTTTGACCTGGCTGCGTCCTGTTGGGATTATACCTGCCCAATTTGTGAGTATGGCCTTTTTTTTTGTGTTTTTAATCTTATTATATGTCCCACTTTTTTTCTGTGATTATTTTCAGAGATCACCATGATTCGTTAATCATGGTGATCTCATGCTCAGAAGCCGAACCAATTGGTTCGGCTGTCAGAGAGCAGGTTGCTGGGGAGCCGAGGACACTCACACTGCTGGCGTCAGAGCGCTTTCCTCAGCGCTACGCCAGCAGAAGCAGGGGACTGTATATTCACGTCCTGGCTGCACAGGGCATATGCGGCTATTACGTGAATCTACATATTGGCGGCATGAAGGGGTTAAAAAGGTTATTTATTTTCTATTCAGGGATCAAATGCGTTTTGACCTTGCACCAAGGACTTAATCATGCATAGGTTATTCCTGATGAAGATCTTGGTGCAAAATCGAAGCGCGTTGTATTCCTGAATAGAAAATAAAAAACTTTTTAAACAAAGTTTATTTTCCATGGATTACAAACTTTATCCAAAAAGACCACACTGGATCATTGTGAACACAGGAGCGCCCAATAGGAGTCCTTATTCTGTTTCCACTGGATCTGTGTGGATAACAGATGAGCTTTGCCAAGCCAAACACGTTATAAACTCCAAGGGCTAGCACAGTGTGGACCATAGAGTCAAAGGCTCATCACGCATCAAAATTTAGCTGTGCCAATGAACCTGCACAACTAGAAAAGAAGAGTTATCACAGATAACTATCCTGCACGTAAAGTTCATATTAACTGTACCCCAACATTATTACCTTAGAGGAGCTGTTCCTTTTTCTCTTTTCCCCCTCCCCTTTTTCCCTTTTCCAAAGCAAGGGGCCTTTTTCATAAATGCAGAATATAATATATGAAATACAGAATGTGAGAAGGTTAATGTAAGAGATTGTTTCCCTATTTTTCATATATCCATCTTCTGTTTTCACCAGTATTGCTTCCTTTAGGCACAGAGACATTTTTCCCTCAAACCCTATCTTCTTATGTCACATCTACAAATCTAAAGCTGAAAATACACTAGAGATTTTGCATGGCCGAAAAGGCCAATTTAGATGATTTTCTACTCAGTCGGCACCTTTCCGTGACACGAACTAGTGTGATAGATGTTGTCCGAAGGCAGATATCTGCAAAAAAGTTGAGCTGCCATTTTGGATTTGTCAGTTGTTGTTGGGTACAGTCATTGGAAAATCATTCATGCCAAATTACAGATCTGCATCCCAACAATAAAAACTCTGACCAGGCCACAGATCAAGGCAAAGACCAATCGGTAAATTATTGTGACTTATCGGGTTGTCGCCTGAATCTACAACCTTCACAGACGTATTCACGATTATACGTCCCCATACCCAAGTTTTTTGCTCTATGTAAATGGAGCCGAGTGCCAATCAATTTGTTATTATCCTTAATTGGCGCTCATTACCGGGCAAGAAAATCTGCGCTTCTAAAAGGGCCTTAAGTTATCCATTCAAAGAAATGGTGTTTGAAGAAGAATTTGCTCACAATGATCCTATTTCCAATAGTGGAGTCGCCTGTTAGACTGTAATACTGATTATCAGACATACATTTTTAGACAGGTCAGATACATTTTTGGACAGATGAGCTGGATTTCCATTGAATCAACTACATACACCAACATAGATTGATATTGGTTGTCATGGGGCCCGTAGATAGTAAAAATATCATGGGACCTGCAGAGGAATGTGTGAACCCACTGTGTCAACAATGGATTTGACATGGGGCTAAAATGAGGAACAGAGTCTAAGGAAATTCGAGGTATTTACCCTTTCACCCCTACAGAGATCTGTATCTGGATCTTTGCTGCTGGGGAACCCCAGATTGCTACCCCCAGAGTAGTCTCCTTTTGGCCCAGAAGAAGCAGACAGTATACAAAGTCAAGTATAGGAAAATTCAATGCAGGGGGCAGGGGGGAGCTTGCAGTTGGTAGAGAAAAAGTTTAGGGCGGCAGAAGTTCATCACGGGTAACAAGCAGGAGGTCAGGGCAGGCGGCAGACAAGGACAGTCAACGGTACAGGCAGAGACCAATCACAGAAAATCTAAACAAAGTTTAGCGCATGGTGAAACTAGCAAGCTAGGAAGGAATCTAATTGCTCAGGCAATGTGTTCAGGAAAGGGACATCCCTTTGTAGTCAGGGAAAGCTCGGTGGATAATTTGGTGTGCGCTGGACATTTAACACCTTGATGCATTATCACATACATGTACGTGACAAGCGTTATAGGGAAGTGTGGAGCGCGCTCATGGGCTGAGCACGCTCTATATATGCCGAAGGTGTCAGCTGTGTTTTACAGCTGACACCCGGGACTAACGGCCAGGAACAGCATTCGAGCTGTTCCTGGCTGTTTAACCCCTCAAATGCTGCGGTCAATCGTGGCCGCAGCATCTGAGGCCTTGCAAAAGGGGGGGCGGCCCCCTGCGACAGCTCATCGGCGCCCCTACAACGTGAATGTGGGGTGCAGATGGTTGTCATGGCAGCCCAGGGGCGTAATGAAGGCCCCCAGGACTGCCTTCACTCTGCCTTTGTTAAGCCGTGCCTCTGGCAATGACGATGACAATATACACCCCTTTTCCCATTTTTCCTCTAAAGTAATGTAAAAAATAAACATAAGTGGTACTGCTGTATCCATAAAAGTCAATAATATTACAATGTACCATTATTTAACTTGCATGGTGAACGCGTTAAAAAATCAAAAAAAATAATTTAAAACGTAAAACGTAAAAATGTAGTAAAGAGTGATTAAAAAGTTGTATGGGACCAATAAAAATGACAGCTCGTCCTGCAAATAATAAGCCCTCACACCGCTCAATCGACAAAAAAATTAAAAAGTTATGGCTCTCAGAATAGTTTTTCTTTGTAAAAGTAGTAAAATATATTTAAAAAAAAACTATATAAATTTGGTATCACCACAATCGTATTGAGCAGCAGAAAAAAGTTAAGTTGACGTTTTTACCACGAAATGAAAACCAAAAAACAATGTAGTAATGGCAGTTTTTTTCCAATTTCAACCCACAAAAACATTTTTTTCAGTTTCCCAGTACATTATATTGTACTTTAAATGGTGCTGTTAGAAACTACAACTCCTCCTACAAAAAATAAGCCCTCACACCACTCTAAATAAAAAAGTTATGGCTCTTGGAAGGAGTGGAGAGAAAAATGAAAATGAAAAATAAAAAAAAATGGCTTAGTCCTTAAGGGGTTAAGGCTGGGAGAGTCAGCACGCACACAAGGAGTCACGGAAGCCAGACCAGGAGGTGAGCATCAGTGGCATGGGAGCCTGCTAGCAACAGAGACCAGAGGAGAGGAGCGGTGCTGGCCAGGACCCAGAATACGGGATCCGGTAAGTATACAGCGATGGGGAGCAGCGGCCATTACACCAGTCTGATTAATTTGATTCTATATATATATATTACTGCTGTAGCGCTATAGAGAATAATGCTCCCAAGATGTTAAAAGCTAGACATAGATATATAAATTTAGCTCAATCCAACAATTGCTACCATCTTTTCACTATTTGGAAGCAGCTCATTAAAGGAGTTTTGGAAGGCACAGCAAGAAGCTCCTGGGCCTGATGCAAAATCTGTAACACGGTCGTCGTCCCCCACCTACTATGGGCCATTGAAAATTACTAATGTCATCTAATGTGGCAGAAGGACTTTTGGGCCCCCTCAGGCAGCAGGTCCTGGGTGTAACTGCTACCTCTGCAAATGGCAAATGCGGTATCAGACAAAGGCCCGGAGTGTGCTCAGAGATTGCAACCCTCTCCTAATAGAGTAGGCATTTTATGGAAGTGGTGGACTAATGCAAAAATGAAACAATAATGCCCAAGGGCAAAAAAATATACATTTTGAAACCAAGGTAGACCTTTAAAGAAATTATACTGTATTACATCTAAATCGAAATGGCAAGATGCAAAAATGCTATGCCCAAGTCACGCTCTGAAAACTCTTCAGTGGGTGGGTGTTGACTAATATGATAGACATGTAAATGACAATTTTACAGATTTTTTTTTCTTGTTGAAAAATAACGTATTTACATATTCAGGAATCCAAAACACTTCTATAAATATGACTGACCACGTTGAATTCCAACTGTGTGCGGAGCTGCTACTGTAAAAGGTTCATTTTGACAGAACAGAATGATTGAGTTTGTAAACTAAAGGAAATGTTCAATGTTTTCTGTAAGAGGCTGCATTAGGGATCTCCCAAGTGGAATATTCAGGAACTCCCAGCTCCTTGACATGAATAAATACTGAAGTAACAAGACTAAAGTGTACTCCCATAGGAAGAATAAACGGAAAAATATTGCAAGCATTTTCTTTAGGGCAGCTAGTTGGAAAATGTATAAATATATAGAAATATTTGCTTCCTTAGAATATAGAGAATTCATTTTTGCATCTTGAAAAGAATTGAAAGAGAACTGAAGGTCAACACAGTCAGGTCATATGGGGCAGTCAGTGTACAATTTAGTTACATAAAAGGTGTCTCCGAATACTATATATGTTCTTGGTGCCATTAATGTGAAAAGGCAAATTACAAAATGATCTCCCCAAAAATTACATGCAACAATTTTTGCTTCATCACACACGCAAATTACACAGCACATTTAGGAGGAATAGTTTGCCTTCGTACCGTTAGCTCTTTTACTAATATAAAAGGGTTACATTAGTGCCTATCTATGTAATTATATGATGACAGGCCAATACCAGCCATTTACGAGCATAATTGACATGTCAATTTCATAGTGTACCAAAATTAACAGAACAGCCCAGATTTTGGGCACTGGCTCGAGCTGTGATAGAAGGTAGTGTAAAGACGAGTCAGGTGAGGTGAATGAAGATTGTATTACAGAGATGTTGGTATATTTTTCGATTGAATGGTTTAGGATAAAGGTTGGCAACATGGGTGCGATTATAGGGGGTGCAGAGGTAGCAGTCGCACTTGGGCCCTGGTATTTGAGACGTAGCTAGCGGAGGGCAGGAAGGGCGGTGTCCCTGTGCCCACCCAGCGCTCGCATGTCCCAGTTTGAATGTAATGCCAGCTCTGAGCGGCTCCACATAGACAGGCATGATGTAGTGACGTCATTGTGCCTGTCTGCGCAGAACCACACACTGCACAGAGTGGAGGAGCAGAGGGATCTCCTCCTCTCGTCATGTGAAAGGTAATAGGTAAATATTTATTTTATTAATTTTTTATTCGCCACTATGGGGCATTATACTGTGTGGTGGCAGCTAAGGAGACATTATGCTGGGTATGGGGGGCCACAATGGGGAAATATACTGTATGGGGACAGCTTTGTAGGCATTATACTGTATGGGGCAGCTATGGGGCGTTATACTGTATGGGGCAGCTATGGGACATTATACTGTGTGGGGGCAGCTATGGGTCATTATACTGTATGGGGCAGCTATGGGGCATTATACTGTGTGGGGCAGCTATAAGGCATTATACTGTGGGGCAGCTATGAGGGCATTATACTGTGAGGCAGCTATGGGGGCATTATACGTAGTGGGAGGCACTATAGGGACATTATACTGTGTGGGAAGCACTATAGGGGCATTGTACTGTGTGGAGACAGCTACATGGGCATTATACTGTGTGGGGGCACTTATGGGGGCATTATACTATGTGGGCAGTAATTGGGTCATTATACTGTTGGGGAAGCTATTGGGACATTATTCTGCGTGGGGTAGCTTTAAGGGCATTATACTATGTGAGGAGACACAATAGGGGCATTATACTGTGTAGGGCAGCTATAAGGGCATTATACTGTGCGGGGTGCACTAAGGTGTCGTTATACTAGGTGGGAGGCACTAAGGGGTTATTATACTGTGTGGGGGCAACTATGGGAGCATTATTCTCTGTGGGGGCAACCATAGGGGCATTATACTATGTGAGGGCAGCTATAGGGGCATTGTCCTGTGTGGTGGCAGCTATAAGGGAATTATATTGTATGGGGGCCACTAAGGGGTCATTATACATTGGGTTGGGGCCCACTAACATGTGTTTTGCCCCCTGTGCTAAACCCCTAGCTACACCTCTGATCTGATGAGGTCCAAACGACCCTCTACCTTATAACAAGATATGAGTATTATAAATGGCACATGGTAGCTGGGGATTCTGTTACAGATTTTGCACTGGGGCCCAGAAGTTTTAAGCTACGCCTCTTAGCTAGGAAATCCTTCAGGAAAA
Source organism: Rhinoderma darwinii (assembly GCF_050947455.1). Lineage (NCBI taxonomy): Eukaryota > Metazoa > Chordata > Amphibia > Anura > Rhinodermatidae > Rhinoderma > Rhinoderma darwinii. The sequence continues at coordinate 37,132,246 of NC_134695.1, forward strand.
ATATACAGTTCTATGCACTAGCTATCTGTGTGAACCACAAGATTAGTCTCATCTATAGGAAACAATTGTAAGAATATATATGTAGTTAACATAATTGTACCTTATAAAAGCTATTCATGTGTGGCCATTTAATAATTTTTGGATGTTAAGCCTGATGTTCTGCTGATTCATTAGGGCACTGGCTCTTGTTGCAGAGGTCAATACAAAATGATGGATTTTACTGTGATGTTCCCATGATCTGCTGTTTGAATTTAAGGGCACTCTGTCACCAGAACAGACTCCTTTATTTTATCTAACAAGTATGGTGTGGAGATGTAATATTTTTTTATTTCATATTCTACAATATCAGGGGTGCACTTGGATGGGGGATCTGAGTACCTGGAAATCTCCTCAGAGGCTTTCATGAGAAGTGGAGTTTAATGACAAAATTATTTCTACCACCTTTAGAGGGAACTCACTGCATATGGATTTATTATACAGTTCAATGGTAGCTGCAGTGGACTGCCCCTAGTGGTGTAGGCAGCCAAAAATGTATCATGGAATTCTATGAATGTGGAGGAAAGCAGGGGTTTAGAAGATCTTTATAATAAAAAGAAGGCAAAGAACCCTAAAAAAAAAAAATCGGACCAATTTAGGGTAAATAAAATTTAATTCTAGGTAACTTTTCATGCCTTAACCTAGAGGAAAAATGATAAAATGCCACGGCGCCACATGGTGCAGAACACAAGCGAAAATGAGGAAACGAACAATGGTGAAACTATTGCTCACCTTTGGGGGTTGTGCAAGTAGTAGGCACAACTCTACTGTAGGCAGGTAATAATGTTAATGGGTGATGTAGCTGCAGCTAGGTCCAAACCGGTGGTCCACAGACAACCACTCAAAGAGACATGTAAGGAGAAAAATTCTGGACCAAATACAGTGCTGCTAACATCAAATTCAAGTCCAGACAAAGAGGTGATAAATGGGATTTATTGGGTTTAAAAATAATAAATAGGCAATTAAATAGGCTACGTGTTTCGACGCTGGACTAGCGTCTTCATCAGGCCAGGATGGATATAGCAGCGAGCACGTGGGCTCAACAGTGGTGCCCACAGCATGAAAACTTTATATTACAATGCATAGTGATACTACTGGATATGGGCATAATACTTCTAGCTAAGAAAGTAAGAATACTACAGGTAATATGATCTTGTCATTCTTTTAAATTGTAACTTGAACCTAAAGGATATAAATTTGTGTTTTTATTTACTAATATTCAGAAATTAAAATTGTAAAACACAGAAAGCATCACACATTGACTTTAATGGATGCACATGATATTAACTATTCCTTGTCTGTGCACAGGGCTTACATCTGGAGGATTAGGTGTAGCAATAGTGCAGCCTTTATGGTTGGACAGAAATATTATTGGATAATCACTGCTGCAGTGTAATGATTTGCATAATCAGCGCATTTGGTTTCTTTAGCCTTTACGTGAAATTAATCACACATTGTTGAGTTATTGCCATCTGTTACCACCTACAGCGGGAGAAAGTGTCACTACATTTATCCTTTACATCATTAGGCACAGCAGCAGACATTCATTTAACAGTTTAAAGAAATCTACATTTTCATGTTTCTGTCAATGACATTGCATTTGGCAATTCATTTCTATTTTAGTTTTCTTTCTAATGTGAACATATATCTTTTTATCTTTTTAAAGATTCTCATTAATTAATTTTCTCAATCAGAGCACAAAGTGAGTTCTAGGCATGCCGGTACCGGTAAGAACTGCAGCGTTAGTCGCAATGATGATACAGTAGGCCCAGGTGTTGCCAAAAAGTCCTTTATTGACTAGTGGCATATACAATTGGCCACAGATATAAACACTTCTCAGCAGAGATGCACGTTCTCTTTAACAGCGTTACACAGCAAAATGAGGGAAATGCAGGCAATGGTAGCTCACCAACTTCACTCAGCTTTTTTGGACAGACCTTAATCTCCCCCCTGACACAGGGGTACTTTCACTTTAAAACTAGGCCCTTTCTCCCTCTTTGGTCTCCAAAGGTCTTTGTCGCTATCGTGGGGAAGCAACAGACAACTTCCACCCACCGTCTCAGCAACTCACTCACGGGGAGGCCCCTGGCAACTCCACCCGGCTTTAGCTCTACTTGCAAGTAAGCTCACTATCATTTCCACCCGGCTATATCTCTACTTACGTGGAGGCACCCAGGCAACTCCTCCTGACCGTTTCAATCCCACTTCAACTTCTGGGCCTTCCGTCAACTAGCAGTCTCTGCTGCTTCCAGGGCCACATTCCGCACACTGAACCCCATTAGGTGGGAACAGACACCTTTGATCAATTTAGCCCTCCCCGGCGTGATGTACACAGTGTCGTTACGCTGGATGCGTTCTTACCAGTTAGGGTGCAGTAGCATACCATTGTAAACGGCGTCTGGGCCGTTTCACCAGGTGCCTCCTAAAGTATGGAGAGTGAGCCACCATTGCCTGTTACATTATTAAATAGCAGTCAGCTTTACTGGCGTGAGGACCTGCACAACTCAAAACATGTGACCACAGGTCCTGTGCATACAACAGTACCATATTAAACAATTTTGCAGTATGGCCACTATGTGGCAGCATAGCAATGGAAATATATATATCCTTAAAAAAGCAATACCACAATAAAAGCATACTTAGCAATATATCTTCTACAGGATCTGAACCTATGAATATAGAGCAGTTAGAGCAACATAAATCAATACAATTAAAACAACAGTGGCATATTCTTGGGGAGGGGCTGCTCGACCTTCTTTCATCTCCTCCATGCTGTTTCACACTTGGGAATGGGGCAGGGACCTTCTTCCACACCATACAGGCATACAAGTTATGTGATATTTACTACTTATTGTAGTATAATATATTAATTTACTAATCTGGTCAATGCTTATATATTCCATGCATATATAGGTATATTTATGGTGACCAACCTACTGACAAGGTCTGTTACAATACTGTATATATGTACAAATGTGCAGTATTAATATGACGAGGGATATGCATAGAGCAGAGAGTAAAAATAAAAATGGGGCCCTCATCTGGTTATCCTCCTGACTCCCTCACCAGGTGTGTTGGAGACAAAGATGGTATTTCCCTCAAGGTGGGGGAAGGGCAATGACCCGCTGGATGCAAGATGCAAGAGAAATCTTGTGTGGCAACTGGCCAGCAGATTGCTTTCCCAAAAAGAAACTTCCTTTATTGGCTTCAACAGTCTTGCACGTGTATAATTTTGGCAATGATATTAGTGAATGCCTTCTATACATAGGGTTACAAAATACGTACACTCACTGTTCCCTCATGGCATAAAATTTCACCACCCATTCAGGGAAAATCTGCACCACCGCAGACTCTAGACTAGAGAAAACTGCAACCGTTCAATCACAGCCGCACAGTATTCTCTCCCCCCTTCCCGCTACGATCCCTCTAATCAGTGAAGGGAAGGGTGAGGGAATCAATCAATGTTTTACTTTCTGCCCAAGGCCAGCATGGAAGCCTGGAGAGGTGGGTAAACTACTGGATACTCAATATGAAACATTAAGGCTGGGTTCACACGACCTCTTTTCAGGCGTAAACGAGGCGTATTATGCCTCGATTTACGCCTGAAAATAGGGCTACAATACGTCGGCAAACATCTGCCCATTCATTTGAATGGGTTTGCCGACGTACTGCGCAAACGACCTGTAATTTACGCGTCGTCGTTTGACAGCAGGGCACTTCTTTGCAACGTAATTTGAGCTGTTCTTCATTGAAGTCAATGAAGAACAGCTCAAGATTTACGAGCGTCACAGATGCCTCGCATAATGCGAGGAGGAGCTTTTACGTCTGAAACGAGGCAGCTGTTTTTTCCTGAAAACAGTCTGTCTTTTCAGACGTAAAAGGTAGCTAGCGTGTGCACATACCCTAACAGTTTCTCTGCCCTTGACCACTAGTAAAGCTGACATGAACCACTTCACTATGCCATAGCACCGGGGATGCTATCATAAACCCCTTCAACTACCCTAGACTACCAGAAATTTTGGCATCAACTTCTTCAGGCCGCAAAGGAAGTGGGTAAACATTAGAGCGGATAATTATCTGTTTTACTTTAATCCACAGTCATAAAGCCAACAGTCCATTCTGTGGAAGTGACGCTACAAGCAGGTGATTGTTAGAAAAATAGGCATAGATTAGAAAAAATCTTAGTCACAAGTAATTTAAAAAGTGTATCAAGAAAACTGGTGCCTATCAGCATATTATCATCTCATTGTCATAATTATTTAGTCACCCAACCCTTTTCTCCTTTTTTATTATACATATTTCCTTTACTTTTTTGACTCATACTCTCTTCTTTTTTGCCTTTTCTTCATTTTAAACCATTTATTTGCGTTTACAAAAAATATTTGATTACAATTATTGACTCAAATATATTACTAGCATAGAATAATAATTTATGCCAGTCAACATTTGAATTTAACAAAATGACAGGTATGTAAATCTCAGATCAATTACATATAATACATTGTCTTGATCACTTTGACTAAAGGCCTTCAGTTTACATGAACAGGTTTTTCTGTTTTTGATCTGAGCTGGGAAAATAAAAATTAGTTCCTTTCATTCTCAACCACTTACTTTATGAAAAAAAAAATTCACAGGTTTTACTATGCTAATATGTGTATCTCAATTAAACAAAAGTAGAACATATTACCAGTAGGGTTTCATGAAGGGACAATCATTTTTAAACCAATCTGATCAGCTTTTAAAAGAAGCTGTTAATGTTTGTTCAAAAACATTTATTTTGTCTGACGAAGGGGCCTGTGTGCTCTGAAAGCTCGCATATAGAACTTTTATGGTTAGCCAATAAAGGTATCATACCTACTATACTTTTGTCTTTTTTGACACAAAAGTATTTAACATTGCATATTCAAAAACATTCAATACTGTTGCAGATTACAGCATAGGTTAATGCAAACAAATATAATTTATTTTGTAAATCAGTAAATAACTGGCTTTAGGACAGAACAGGGTTGGTATTAAAAAGGTTTTCCAGCCACTAAAAATTGATCGCCTATCCCCAGGATAGGCCATCAACAGCTGATGGGTCGGGGTCCAACTTTTGGGACCCCCGACGATTAGCTGCTTTGAAGTGGCCGCAGCGCTCGGATGCACGCTGTTTCCCCTTCATTTATTCTTGCTCACTTTGAATCATCGACACACATTTAGCGGCAGTTCACAGGTATTGCAGCCTTTTCTCCCATTCATGTCAATGGGAGAAAAGACTGCAATACCTGTGAATCGCCACTAAATGCGTGTCGACGATTCACAGTGAGCAAGAAAAAATTAACGGGAAACAGCGCTTGGAAGAGCGCTGCGGCCCCCTCAAAACAGCTAATTGGTGGGGTCCCGGGAGTCGGACCCTGACCCATCATCTATTGATGGCCTATCCTGAGAATAAGCCATGGATTTTTAGTGTCTGGAAAACCCCTTTAATGTAACATATTCAGAATGGAGTACAGTTAGATCTCTTGCACAGCGACATATTACGGCTCCATTTTGCACAAAGCTGTAAATGGTTCCCCCGTTGTTGCATAAGTCCTCTACTAAATCTGACAGATAAACAGGCTGCACGTAAAAGAGCCAAACAGGCTCCGTGGCAGTGTGCGTGAGCCAATATTGGTGGTGTATTTACTAATTAACTTCTAAAAGGTATAGCGAGTATAATGATAGTAAGATGATACTAAGTTATGACATGTAATTAACATAGAAGAAGACAGCATTTTATTAGAGAGGAATATTAAGGAGTTAGAATATTTTTGGAAAAATGAAGTTTAATGTAAAGTTACACTACATGGTAGATTTGTCAAGCTATTAAACCATTAACCAAATAAAATCACCATAAAAATTGCTGTCATACTGTGCCTAAATTAAAGAGCTGCTATAGAGATCTATGTTGCCTATACTGTACCTCTGTATGCCTCAGACTTAATATGGAGGCATAAGGAGGCTTTTTCTTTTGGATTCCTTATTGATCTAACAGAAATTAAATTATGGCATTCTCCACCGGATTTTATATAATGGTGGTATTTTCCCCTAGAAGCAGAATATCCTGGTATATACATAGTCCGATGGAACCTGTACGGCAGGTCCCTGAGGCTGTACATCTCTGTAGAAAAGAGCTGGTCGGCTACGTGCACAGGAATCTGCTTATAATATTAAGAAATTACATTATCTATAACAAAATAACCTGTAATTCATGATCACTTTGAAACAAAGGTCTAAACAGGAGCATTGGAATCTAAATATGACTGCACTTGGGCCATCCACTCATTATATGTTTGTAGTCCTGCCAATCGATGACTTTTTTTGTTTATTTCCATTTTATATCTCTATGTGTAAAGTGTCCTTGATAAAACTATACCCGCATAGCATTAATTTGTATAGCTGCAATTTAGAAAAGGGTTGATTAGGGGCATTTGTGTTATGAGTCATTAAACTGCAGTTTTCACACAGTTTGGAGCTTAATAGCTCCACCGTACCCCAGACTGGTAATTTCATTCTACTTAGTATATAAAGTCAGTGAGTAAATAACTTCTCGTCTTTTAATTAACTATAGATTAAACACTTGAGAAATAAAGGTTCTTTATTGATGAGAGCAGTACCTGGTGAATTAGCTGCTGCTAATATTCGACTTTTTTATTTTCATGTGGTTATGAAATATTAAAGTCGCAGTTCATGCTGTACTGGCACTAATATGAAAAATGGGACTGTAGAAGTGGTAGAAATGAAAAGGTCAGGAATGACATTCATCTATTCCACCTGTCAAATCAGAAAAATGTTAACGAAACTAGTTTCTACTCAAAAAGCAAATTGTCTGTTTGTGTATTTGGTAAATAAAACTAGATTTTGCAAGAAAACAGCGAGAATCACAATGTGGTGTTTGTAAATATTTAAATATAATGGATTATAAGCAGACATAATAACATATTATTACAGTGGTACATGTAACAACACTGGGTGAAAGACGATACACCATTTAACCAGCATGGGCGGTTTCCCAACTTTTTCAATTTTAGAGCAACATTCAAATACATGAAGTTGTGTTGAGCCATAATAAATATGAAAGGGAAACAAGAACAAGTCTGTGCAAATATTGTGAAACGGTTCACTGAAATGAAACATTTAGTTTACAACTGACTGAAAATAAGAACAAATAAGGCCGGGTTCACACAGAGTTTTATGCAGGCAGAAAATCTGCCTCAAAATTCAGTTTGCAGGAAAAAAAACGCCTCCGCCTCCCATTGAAATCAATGGGAGTCATTTTCGGCTGTTTTTTGGTGCGTTTTCCAACGCGGTTTGCGCGACAAAAAAATAGTCAAAAAACTCCATGTGAACTCTCCCTGAGTTTTTTGCAGACAGAGAATCTGCCTCAAAATTCTGTTTGGAATTTTGAGGCAGATTTTGCTCTGCCTGCACGCCGATTTTCGCTGCGTTTTTCGCCCTCGGACATTGAGCGCCGCGGGCAAAAAAGCCACGAAATACGCTTTCTCTGCCTGCCATTGATGTCAATGGGAGGTCAGAGACGAAAACGCCCAAAGATAGGGCATGTCCCTTCTTTTTCCCGCGAGCCGTTTTTTCCGCTTGCAGGAAAAAAACGCCTCTGTCTCCCATTGAAATCAATAGGAGGCATTTTCGGACGTTTTTTGGCACGTTTTCCAATGCGGTTTCCGCGTCAAAAAACGTGTAAAAAGAAACTGTGTGAATTGACCCTAAATATAAATATTTGAGGAAACAAAGAGTGAAAGAATGGCTGGTTCATAGCAGTCATATGTTTTTAGTGCAATTTCCAGTTGCCCACAGGTTACCCTTGCTAGTTCTGTGGTAGTTCTGGTGGTGCAGCAAAGTACCACGTGTCAAATTCAATGACAAAGAGACAAAGAGGAAGATCTGATGCTGTGATTTCCTTTTTGCTTTATCAGTGATCTTAAAGACCCTTTTACACAAGTTAATGATTGGGTGAACAAGCCTTTTGTACGAACACTCGCTTCTGATCATTGCCCTGTGTAAACACGGCAGCGATCATCTTTGGACGGCTGATCGGATCTTTAATAGGGTCAGTTAGTAGCACATCTCCGTGTGGAAACAGCGGATGTGATGCCGACTAGATGCAAAAAGTATGAGGATGAACGACCATATTAAGTCTTTATAGCCACCGCTTATTGTTGGTGCAGATTATCTGCAGATATCAACATCCTGGGGGCCACTGGTTGGAGAACACTTACCTAGCCCCTACATCAACTTCAGTAATGATGACTGTGTTAGTTAACTGCACAACTATACATTGTGGTGAATCAATACTTGTCACACTGAACAGTTTATAATCGCTAAATGATATGTAATACCAGACACCTCGAAGACTTTAAAGTAATACTAAGGATAGGCCATCAATATTAGATTATTGGGGTCATACGAGTTCATGGGACAGTGCTGCAATACCTTGCACAGCCGCTATGAATGTAACGACATTTGTAAGTACTAACAAAAATTAAACCGCTATTAACAATGAACAGCTGATCGGTGGGGGTGGCGAGAGTGGGACCTCCACTGATCTTGTTTTCATGGCCTATCTCAAGAATAGGTCATCATTTGTATAATCCCAGATAACTGCTTTAAAGTAAAATATGTTAATTTTGTTGCCAATAAACCATATGAAGTCAGTGCTTGCATGGTGGTATATAAGCGCATAAGTGATATGTTGTATAGTTAATTTGCAGTACAGTCTACCATTCTGCAGAGTTTAGGTTTGACACAGCGGCGTAGCTAGCGGGGTGGGGGAGCAGGGAGGCATTTGCCCCGGGACTACTGAGATGGAGGAGCCCAGGGGCAGTCGCATGTCACGGTTTCAATTATAACTGCATCCTCAGGATGCAGGTATAGTTGAAGTCAATGCATTCACAGTTTAACGCCAGCCGTGAGTGGCTCGCCACACACAGGTGCAATGCAGAAACGTCATTGCAATTGTCTGCGATGAGGCACTCAGAGCACAGACCGGAGGAGTAGAGTGATCGCCTCCACTCATTGTGGAAATGGGGTTAGGTGAGTATTTACTTTATTTTTTTTATCAGGCCCTCTGGGGGCATTATACTAACTGTGGGGGCACTATACTGGCTGTGGGGGCATCTGTGGGTGCATTATACTGCCTATGGGGGCATTATACTGGCTGTGGGGGTATTATACTGGCTGTAGGGGCAGCTATGAGGGCATTTAACTGTGTGGGGGCAGCTATGAGGGAATTATACTGTGTGGGCCAGCTATAGTGGCATTATACTGTGTGGGTGGCACTATGGGGACATTATACTGTGTGGGGGCAGGATGGGTGCATTAAACTGTGGGGGGCAGCTATGGGGCATTATACTGTATGGGGACACTATAAGAGCATTTTCATGTGTGCAGGCACTATAGGGGCATTATACTGTGTGTGGGGAGGCACTATAGGGACATGATACTATGTGGCGGCCACTAAGGGGTCATTATACTGTTTAGGGGCCACTATGGGGGCATTATACGACATGTGGAGGCTATGCTACACTGTTTCTGTAACACCCATTCACTTCTATGAAAGTTTACAGAAACAGAGTAGCACAACAAACTACACTATTTACATAAGCCTGACCCCGCCAGATGCGCCTCTGCAGTTGTAAACATGCGTTGCGGAGCCCACTGGATTGGGGTCCACTCAGATGTGTTTGATTGTACGCCTCTGGTTTAACTGTATTGTTGGTCAAGAGGCAGGTTGGAGCAGCAGATTTTAGTGAAAAACATGTGGTTTTCTGGCGTGTATACCTTGAAAATATGACGTTCAGGCCAAATGTCATATTTATGAAGACCCTGTGCCACTTTTTCCAACCCATACTATATAGACCCTTATTTATTAAGGTGTTTACGCCATCTGAGTGATGTAAAAGAGTCACAAGTGTAGGCGCACTTTTTTACGGAAAAAATGCTGATCTTTTCTATTTTTACGCCTCAATTCACACTTTACAAAGAGGGGAGTGGCTTTAAAAGGCATGTGGTCAACACGGCCCGACAGATTTATTAACTTCTACGCCAGAAGATTTGAAAGTCAGGCTCACAGACAGCAAAAGATGCGATGACTTTATTAAGAGGAATGTGCCACTTAAAATATTATTTGCATCTTACTCCTACGGGCTCATGACAATGACTGGCGTGCGAAACGCCAGTGTTAGTACATTTGCCACACAGTTTTCTACTAAGAAAAGTGTTAGAAAACGTCGCAGAACTTCACATCAGTGTGCCGGCATACTGAATGATGAGCTGACCTGTGAGCTACATGATGGTGTTATTGCTTCTCTTTTTCACTTTTTTATTTTATTTAATATTTATTTTCCTTTTACAAAACTTAAATACCATATACAATCTTTTTTTCACTTTATTTTTGGGCAGTTTTTAGTTCTTCTGCTGCTGTGGACTATACCGAACTGCATGTCCTGCCAGTGTTTCTGATACTATACCTGCACATACTGTACCATGAAATACCAACACATTAGGACTTATGTATAACTGCTAGAAGTGACGCAACTGGCGGAGCGGTGATAAGTAGTAGTAGGAAAACCGAGGAGCCTATAAGAGGAAGGGTTTGGACAACCTCATATACATATATATTTATATACACTTTATTTGTTATTATTGCAATGAAAAAATTTCAGAGCCTTTTCTTTCCACACTCAAGTGTTCCATTGGTAGAGCCTGGAATGATGGTACAGTGTAAGTTTGTGTAACATGCTACTCCTGTTATTTGTACGGCACAACTTTTAATAGCAATACAATGAACGTAATAAAATGGTGGCAAACGTCTTCAATGTGACCTGGCAGCGTGCGCGTAAGGAGTTCTTGTTACACTAGCGCCATCTGCTGTGTTCAAGTGGTAACAAGAGGCAATAAATCACACAGTTGTGTTGCTGCTATATGTAAATTATCTTTGGACTTAATTTCAGCTGTGTTCATCTAGAATTATGAACTAAACTTTACTAATAATATTTAAAACATGTGAAATAACTTGTTAAATCATTGTTTATATTTGCTAAAAAATGTTGTTACCCAAAAAAGCTCTAAAATAAGCAATGCTCATGGATAGAGACTTATTTGAAGCAGCACCAGGGTATAGCAGCAATTCATAGTCACCATGCTCTCCCTTACTGACCCATGGAAAAGGGGAGTATTTTCCCTGAAAAGCTCATTAAGCAACCTCTCCCTAATCCTAGAGTCCCCCAATCCTGGTTGCTACCAGTTTGTCGCATCAGGGGATACATACATGGAAGAATAAGCAGTAAGCATAAACTGGCAGCGCCAGAGTCAGAGGCTGTGAAGACAGCTCCACCCGGGGGGATTCCCTGTTGTTCAGTGAATGCGGAGCGATAACTCAAGAACGGGATGGGGAGCAGGAAGAAAAGCAGCAATGGAAACAGGGAGGAAGGGGGTTAAGGCCTTTTTCAGACAAACGTGTCCATTTAGCGTCTGCAAAAAACGGACCATATATCAGGCATTTCAGTTCCGTGTGGCATCAGTTTTTCATGTGCGTGTTTCTGCTTTGCAAGCACTTCCTTTTTTTAAAATATTTTCTCAGCATTTCTTTAGCAACTGAGGCATGAAACATGTGCAACACACGGATGTCCTCCGTGCGCTGTCCGTGGTTTTCACACACCCATAGACTTGAATGGGCGACAAGGTGCGCAAAAATTGACCAAAATTAGTGAGTTTCACGCAACAGACACACGCTACGTGAAAAATCATGCATGTCTGAATAGCCCCATTGATTTGCATGGATCCGTGTGCTGTCAGTTATTTACGGACGTATAATCCGTTCGTCTGAATTAGGCCTAAAGGTAATATATGTAAATTACATTATAGGACCTAGTGACAGGTCTTCTTTAAACAAGGCTCATACTACACAGAAACACACCACAACTTCAATGTTTCCCTATAAGGAAAAAACATTGTGACCATCACAAAAAATCCAATTGGCAGGCAATATGTGCACTGGTATCATTACAACAGTAGGATTCGACCCAATGCACACAGTGTTTTTTTCATTGCGAAAAATACTTTAAAAAATCAGCAAGAAAGGACATGCTGCTTCTTTTTCCTGCGAGCGTCTAAAAGCCGCCCGGGAAAAAAATGCCTCTACCTCTAATTGAAATCAATGGGAGGCGATTTCGGCCTTATTTTGGCGCTGATTCCAACGCGGCTTTCGCATCAAAATCAGCGCTAAAAAAAACAGGGCCTTACTGTGATACAATGTCAATGTTTCCCTATGTTCACAGATTTTTTTGTGCTACAATTTTCCAGGGTGATTTCCAGTGGTTTATAAAGTGAACTGAAGCATTCATATGCAGAGGCGTAGCTAGGTTCTCCAGCACCCAGGGCAAAGATTCAGTTTGGTGCCCCCCCGTCCCCCCTCCCCCCCCTACCTCTTTCCCGACCTCTCTTTCCCCCTCGCCGTGTTTGTTTTCTCTACCAATCAATGAAGTGTCATTTCTTTTCCACATTTCTTTTTATGTAACTCGAGCATAAAAGCATTTGTACATTTTACAAGCAATATAGTTCTATACATAACACCAGAACCAAGCTCATTACATATATGCAGCACCAGAACAAAGCTCAGTACATAAATACAACACCAGCACAAATACAACTCAACTTAGTGCAACCCCTGGCCCGAACAATGGTAAGGATATGCGGGGAGATGCTGTTTCACGAAAAATAAATCATATCATAATCATACCACCCATGATCTCACTTCAGATCATACAGTGACTACAGTGCTGATTAGAGGCAGAATAAACATTTACATTAAGTGACTCATCGGTGACGTCTCAGATTCTAGTTCTTTTTCTCCATCCGGTCCAGACCTCTATGATGACTTCTCCCGGTCACAGACCATTTCTGCAGTTTGCCGCTCAGATGTCTTCAGCTTCTCACTTTTCCAACATTTCTACACCTATAAATAAAGATAAAGTTCTCATTATACCACATACTACGCCCCTAAATATAATAGCGCCATACACTGCACCTCTAATTATAATAGCACCATACACTGTGTCTCACAGACACACACACACACACACACACCGTGGCCCCTATAGATAGTGCCCCAATATAGCCCACCCCTGTAAATAGTGTCCCACAAATAGCTCCCCCTATAGTGCTCCACAGATAGCCCACCACTGTATATAGCCCCCTTGTAGATATAGCCCACCTCTGTATATAGTGTTCCACATATAGTCCACCACTGTATATAGTGCTCCACATATAGTCCACCCCTGTATATAGTGCTCCACAAATAGCCCACCCCTGTATATAGCCCCACTGTAGATATAGCCCACCACTGTATATAGTGCTCCATAGATAGCCCACCCCTGTATATAGCCCCCCTGTACATATAGCCCACCCCTGTATATAGTGCTCCATAGATAGCCAACCCCTGTATATAGCCCCCCTGTAGATATAGCCCACCCATGTATATGGTGCTCCATAGATAGCCCAGCCCAGTATATAGCCCCCCCCATAGATAAAGCCCCCCTGTAGATAAAGCCCCCCCCCATAGATAAAGCCCCCTGTAGATAAAGCCCCCTCTGTTGATAAAGCCACCCCCGTAGATAAAGCCCTCCTTGTAGCTAAAGCCCCCCCTGTAGATAAAGCCACACACATTTTAATTACAATAAAATAACAAACTATTCAAACTCACCTCAATCCCGCTCCCACGCCGGCCGCCAGTAATGGAGACCTGCTCTCTTCTGCGCAGGTCTCCTGGGGTTGAACGAAGCGTCTATGAAAGGCGCTGATTGGCTGGGCAGAATGGGCAGAATGGAACGTACCCGGCCATTTCCATATATTGCTTCTAATTGTACCAGTGTCCTATAGACGCAGGTACAATTATAGTGCAGGTGGAGGTGGCGCTGGCGCCCCCCTCTAAGTTGCGCCTGGGGCACATGCCCCTCCTGCCCCCCCCCCCCTAGCTATGTATAACCTACATGAAAAATACTGCTAACTAAGCATTTTTGAAAAATGGATGAATATGCAATATCTTGGTAAACTCTATGTTATATTCTCCACCATTTAATTGAACATCCTATAGCCTGCATTTGTGAAATAAGCACGTAATCTCAGTTACAGTACATATAGATGAACTACAGGAGGCTATGCTGCTTTGTTTGACCTTGTACCCTGCGTAGCTGCAGGAATGGTCTGAATTATTTGTCATGTGTTGAGGTAGTGAGCTACCGTCATTTATTAAGGAATCGGCACTCTCTAATTCCCTGTGGCTTCCCACCTCCATCTTCATCTCCACTCTTGATGGAGCAGGAGTAATTCAGTTAATACTTTTAGGGTGATTCCTAAATATTTTGTCCAGGTACTGAAGGAACACTTTAATTACGTATGAAGGATCATTATGCGAAATATTTTAAAAGGTTTATGCCAGTTTTCTGCAGCGCTCTTCATATTAAGACTGGCCTTTGAAAGGCCAGTCTTAATAAATGCCCCCATTTTATAAAAGACTTCTGTTAGAAATATATATATATATATATATATATATATATATATATAGTAAAAATGTTTTTACCTTATCACTTTCATTTCCTCAAGTCCAAGGCAGCACAACAGGGATATTTTGTTCCCCAATCCCCATATTAGGACCACCCACCTAGCAAAAACAAACTAAAAAAACAGCCATTAGCTCATTAATTGCTTTCACAGGAAGTATAAGAGTGCCGCCCAGCACTACATGTATAATGAAATAGTCCGTTTCAGATAGCGCTCTGCCAGGGGATTGGGGGTGATATTTCCTACTGTATGCCTATACAGTGGGAACAGTTGAAGCCTTCCATCAGAGGTATACAACAAGAGTCCTCCCGATGTATACCTCAGACAGAAGGCTCAAATCGTGATGTGAACAAGGCCTAAAAAATCATTCTTAAATACTGTACCATGTGTATCTTTTTTAACAAACCCTCCTAAGGGTATGTTCACACGTAGTCAACAAAAAATGTCTGAAAATCCAGAGCTGTTTTCAAGGGAAAACAGACCCTGCTTTTCAGACGTTTTTTTACCAACTCGCATTTTTCGCAGCGTTTTCACGCCGTTTTTGCGGCGTTTTTTACGTCCGTTTTTGGAGCTGTTTTCATTGGAGTCTATGAGAAAACAGCTCCAAAAACGTCCAAAGAAGTGTCCTGCACTTCTTTTGACGAGGCTGTATTTTTACGCGTCGTCGTTTGACAGCTGTCAAACGACGACGCGTAAATAACAGGTCGTCTGCACAGTACGTCGGCAAACCCATTCAAATGAATGGGCAGATGTTTGCCGACGTATTGGAGCCGTATTTTCAGATGTAAAACGAGGCATAATACGCCTCGTATACGTCTGAAATTTGGCCGTGTGAACATACCCTCAGGGAGAACGATGTTCCTTGAAGAGCAATATGTATTGAGCATATTGCTCTCTCCTAGGCAGGCAGCCAGTTCAACTGCTGTGACAGGTGCTAAACTTTCACCTACACATTATTTCCTTTACTTCTTGCCAACATTTATTTGGTAGATTAGCAAGAAGTAGGGAACAGCTGGAACCGAGTATGGCTGAAGGATCAGACTACACAGGGTTTGTTTGATGTCTGTTACCATGGAGATGCATATATCTTAATAGAAAATGTTTACTTAAGACTATTTGCAAAGTTTTGTAAACTTTCATTTTAGATGCATTGGGACAGTTAAAAAAAAATGGTTGTGAAGGTGGACATTGCCTTTAAGTCTTCTTAAACTAAATCATATGATCAAACTGAAAATAATTTAATTGTGTTTCAATAAATGTTGTTGTTGTTCAACATAAAAGCATCATGCCATCCAAACCTTATCCCAACTTGTGATGTCAGTATCATGGTTTGGTACTGTCTTTCTGCCGCAGGATAAAGTTGGATTGCCATTACTAATGGAGCTAGGCATTTTGGCTTCTTCTTGCAGAAAGTATCTGTTCTTGAAGTGGAGCTTAACAAAATGTGGGCCGGAGTTGGATCAATGTTGGTGGAGAGCCTGTTGAAAATATTGAGTGGGGATACCTCTCTTTTGCTAGACGAGGTCTCTACATATGTGGAAGAAAATTGGGGATTGTGTAGGCCCCTCAAACCACTAGGTGGTGGAAGCCTTATGAGAATTGACCCATTTGCCCTCCTTTTAATTAGGTTCTGGGATTCCTCCATGCCTCCCAACTTTCAAGTATCACAAAGAGGGACAACTGATGTGGCATGCATAGCTACACAATATAATGCCCTCTAGCTGCCCCCACACAGTATACTGCCCTCTAGCTGCCCCCACACAGTATAATGCCCTCTACCAGCCACCATACATTATAATGCCCCCATAGCTGCCACCATACAGTATAATGCCCCCATAGATGCACCCATACAGTATAAAGCCCATACAGATGCCCCTATACAGTATAATACCCACACAGATTCTCCCATGCCGTGTAATGCTCACACAGATTCTCACATGTAGTATAATGCCTACACAGATGCCCCATACAGTATAATGCCCACACAGATGCCCCCATGCAGTATAATGCTCAATCAAATTCCCCCATACAGCATAATGCCCCTATATCTACCCCATACAGTATAATGCCCCCATACAGTATAATGCCCCCTTAGCTGTCCACATACAGTATAATGCCCGGGACGGTTGGAAGGTATGATTCCTCTCCTGGGGGAGGAGTTCCTGACGTCACTATCTATATATGAATAGTGACGTCAGGAGAGATTCCACTACAGGAGGAGTATTTAATTGTATCTGTGCCCGGCGCCCCCTAACTTCTCTCCCGGTTGTGCCCGGGACACATGCCCCGCCTGTCCCCCTAGCTATGCCCCTGGGCATGACAACCCTAAACTTACTTTGGCTAATTTGTTTAAAGTTGTTTAATGCTCTGTCAGGTTTAAAGTTTTTAGTGAGTCATAAAGCAAATGCTAATCATTATGGATAGATTTCATCTTAATTTCTACCATCTTTAACCCCTTCGGGACGAAGCCATTTTTACATTTTTTATTTTAGTTTTTCACTCCCCGCATTCCAAGAGCCATAACTTTTTTATTTTTCCGTCAATAGAGCGTTGTGAGGGCTTATTTTTTGCGCGAGGAGTTGCAGTTTCTTTTGGTACCATTTATAGTTCCATATAATGTACTGGGAAACTGAAAACAAATTCTTTGCGGGCTGAAGTTGGAAAAAACTGCCATTCCTCAATTGTTTTTTGGGTTTCGTTTTTACGACTTTCACCGTGCGGTAAAAACGACTGCTTATCTTTATTCTGTGGCTCAATATGATTGCGATGATACCAAATTTCTATAGGTTTTTTTATATTTTACTACTTTTATTGATAATAAACTCTTTGTTAAAAAAAAAAAAAACATGTTGTGTCGCCACATTCTAAGAGCCAGAACTTTTTTTATTTTTTCACCGATTGAGCGGTGTGAGGGCTTAATTTTTGCGGGACAAGCTGTAGTTTTTATTGGTACAATTTTTTTGGTACGTAGAACTTTTTGATCACTTTTTATTACATTTGTTTTTAGCGCTAAGTTGACAAAAAAACAGCGATTTTGGCATTTTAAATTTTTATTTTTTACGGCGTTCACCGTGAGCGTAAAATAACACTGTATTCTAATAGTTCAGACTTTTTACGGACGTAGCGATACCAATTTTGTTTACTTTTTTTATTTTTGACATTACTTTAGGGGGGAAATGGGAAAAGGGTTTTCTTTTTTGAACTTTTAATATTTTTACAATTTTTTTCTCTACTAAAAACTTTTTTTCACACACCTTAGTGATCGTTAGATCGCTGGTACAATATACTGCAATACTAATGGGGTTAAACAGCCAGGAACAGCAAGATTGCTGCTCTCGGCTGTTAGTCTCGGGTGTCCGCTGTAAAATACAGCCAACACCTGCAGCATATTGAGCGTGCTCCAAACATCAAACCCCCCACGTCAGGGTGCGCGAAGGGGTTAATATTTTAAAAATACCTTGATTGGATACCCAGATTTTGCATTGGTATCTGGGATATATATTTGCATAATCCCGGTAAAACCATGTACTGTCTCAGATAAGGACCATTGTATTTTCTCAGATTTCATACATGCTAAACCACTCACTACTAACTTTTTTGTAAGGAAAAAATAGATTTAAGCACATGGAAACAAATATGTGAGTGGGATGGCAGTGGAGATGTTGATTTTTATATTCATATTAATGCTTGCTTGTCTACAGAAAGACAAGTTTTAATTTTGTAACCATCACAAAGTCTGTCAGCGTAATATTTATGTATATGTCTTTTGCTTTCCTATTCTATTATTTTTGTCTCTTTTCATCACAATCTTCCACATCAATATTTATAATAAGAGAAATGCAAAATTGTGAAAGATGTGGCATATTGAGAAAAACCCATGGCGGTGTGAAGTGGATGTGATGAAATATAGACACATGAGAATGGATAGCTACCGATATCACCGGTAAAAGAGCTAAATTATTCATTTAAATTGAATGTTTTGTCTATTTATTTTTTTTTAGCAGTTATAACAAAATACTGAAACATATTCTTATTTTCTAATCTTTTTTCATTTTCTGGTTGAATTTTTATATTCAATTTTCTTTACAATTCTCTGCTCTGAGCTGTGAACAGCAGTTCAGAGATTCACTTTACATCAGCCACAAGGACATAAGAAACCTCAGTCAAGAGACTACTTGTTGACTTCTATGGGAGGGTGTTGTGGGCATGCTCTGTGACATGTACAGAGGTAACTGTGCAGGGAGGGGGAGGAGGTCAGCTTTACTATAACCTATTGTCAATATAGTGATCCTGTGCTATCTGCCTTCAGCTTTAAAATATAGGTGTTACCTTTCATTACAATATTGCCTGTGATAAAAATACGATGACTGGCAAAAGGCTTCTCTACTGAAGTGTCAGCCTACTAAGATTCATTTTAAATCAGTCACAGGGACATAAGAAACCTCAGTCAAGAGACTACTTGTTGACTTCTATCGGAGAGTGTTGTGGGCATACTCTACGGCATGTATAGAGGTAACTGTGCAGGTAGAGGGAGGCGGTCAGCTATAACTATCACCTATTTTTAATAGAGTTTTCCTGTGTTATCTGCCTTATTGCCTGTGTAAGTAAGTAAATAAGATGACTGGCAAAAAGACTTCTCTACAGAACAGAAAGTCTCAGCCTATTGAGGTACTTTTGTGGCTTTGACAGTGGGAGCCAGTTTTAGTAACATATTAGGTATTTCAGTCAACAAAATAGAGGATTTATCTCTTAGTACTCTGGCCAGCATTTTCTCCTGTAGTAGAATGTGCCAATGACCTTTCATAATCTTTTGGATATATTTATATTGTAAATTGAACGGTATGTTAAGTTTCATGTTTTTGATATCCAACATGACTGATCAACTTATAGAAACAGCCCTAAAAACTCAATGTGAGAGAAATTAATATACCGTGTAAAATGAAAATCATTGATGTGGAGTGTTAAGAGTCCTAGTTCCTGTCTAACACCAACTCAAATCAAAAAAACAATATACTGTACCAACTTCACACTCCCGAAAACGAGTGGATAGTAAAGAACTCCAATCTATGCCATAATTAGGCATAGCTTGGAGCATATAGTGGTGCCATGCACTATGCATAAAACTGAATTAAAATAAGACCAATTGTGCAAAAGCAAAATTAATATAATTCAATAAAAAAAAATTGTGTTTCGTAATCTATGAATTTACTTTTTTTATGATACATATGAATTTATATATGTTTTGTTATTTGTTCTCAGTAAATTGCATAAAATGTTATCTCAGCATCATTCTTCATGTGTTTATTTGAAAATACGTAATTCTGTGCCCTTACATATTTTTATCCATATTTTTACTTTACATAAAACACATTTCAATGTGTTAAAAAAAATGGCACTGAAGCAAGTGTACAATGTATTCATATAAAATGTGTCAAATATGTATTACTATGAATTAACTGTACTTCATAAAGGAAGAACATGCAAAACAAATATTCTGAAAACATTGGGGGGAAATTTATTGAGACTGGCATTTCATACACCAGTCATAATTAGAATCAAGCTGGAGTAAGAGGCGGCAAAAAAATAAATAAATATATATATATATATATATATATATATATATATATATACTACCGTTCAAAAGTTTGGGGTCACCCAGACAATTTGCTGTTTTCCATGAAAACTCACACTTATATTTATCAAATGAGTTGCAAAATGACTAGAAAATATAGTCAAGACATTGACAAGGTTAGAAATAATGATTTTTATTTGAAATAATAATTTTCTCCTTCAAACTTTGCTTTCGTCAAAGAATGCTCCATTTGCAGCAATTACAGCATTGCAGACCTTTGCCATTCTAGCTGTTAATTTGCTGAGGTAATCGGGAGAAATTTCACCCCATGCATCCAGAAGCCCCTCCCACAAGTTGGATTGGCTTGATGGGCACTTCTTGCGTACCATACGGTCAAGCTGCGCCCACAACAGCTCTATGCGGTTGAGATCTGGTGACTGCACTGGCCACACCATTACAGATAGAATACCAGCTGCCTGCTACTTCCCTAAATAGTTCTTGCACAATTTGGAGGTGTGCTTTGGGTCATTGTCCTGTTGTAGGATGAAATTGGCTCCAATCAAGCGCTGTCCACAGGGTATGGCATGGCGTTGCAAAATGGAGTGATAGCCTTCCTTATTCAAAATCCCTTTTACCTTGTACAAATCTCCCACTTTACCAGCATCAAAGCAACCCCAGACCATCACTTTACCTCCACCATGCTTGACAGATGGCGTCAGGCACTCTTCCAGCATCTTTTCAGTTGTTCTGCGTCTCACAAATGTTCTTCTGTGTGATCCAAACACCTCAAACTTCGATTCATCTGTCCATAACACTTTTTTCCAATCTTCCTCTGTCCAATGCCTGTGTGCGTTTTCCCATATTAATCTTTTCCTTTTATTAGCCAGTCTCAGATATGGCTTTTTCTTTGCCACTCTGCCATGAAGGCCAGCATCCCGGAGTCGCGTCTTCACTGTAGACGTTGACACTGGCGTTTTGCGGGTACTATTTAATGAAGCTGCCAGTTGAGGACCTGTGAGGCATCTATTTCTCAAACTAGAGACTCTAATGTACTTGTCTTGTTGCTCAGGTGTGCAGCGGGGCCTCCCACTTCTCTTTCTACTCTGGTTAAAGCCTGTTTGTGCTGTCCTCTGAAGGGAGTAGTACACACCGTTGTAGAAAATCTTCAGTTTCTTGGCAATTTCTCGCATTGAATAACCTCCATTTCTAAGAACAAGAATAGACTGTCGAGTTTCACATGAAAGCTCTCTTTTTCTAGCCATTTTGCGAGTTTAATCGAACCCACAAATATAATGCTCCAGATTCTCAACTAGCTCAAAGGAAGGTCAGTTTTATAGCTCCTCTAAACAGCAAAACTGTTTACAGCAGTGCTAACATAATTGCACAAGGGGTTTCAAGTGTTTTCTAATCATCCATTAGCCTTCTAACACAGTTAGCAAACACAATGTACCATTAGAACACTGGAGTGATGGTTGCCGGAAATGGGCCTCTATACACCTATGTAGATATTGCATTTAAAACCAGACGTTTGCAGCTAGAATAGTCATTTAGCACATTAACAATGTATAGAGTGTATTTCTGATTAATTTAAAGTTATCTTCATTGAAAAAAACTGTGCTTTTCTTTCAAAAATAAGGAAATTTCTAAGTGACCCTAAACTTTTGAACGGTAGTGTATATATATATATATATATATATATATATATATAAATTTGACGCATCGTTGGCTGTCCGTGCACCACTGAATTAAATTTACACCTGTCTGTATAATTTACACCCGTTTCTGGCATAGATTATAGTATTTGCGTTGGCCACCACTTCTTCTAAGCTTCGCTCTCTTTTTAGAAATGTGTCCAGGACTGCAGAAATGGCCCAAAAGTTGAAATTGTGGCAAGTTTTGAGTCGTTTGCGACTTTTCTATGCCAGAAAATTGGCGTAGAAAAGTTGTGAAATTCCTTCCTTGTAGTTAAACATTCATTTATAAGCGGAAACAAGAAGGAAATGCAGATGTTGGAACTACTAGCAATACTTTAGAAAACATTATAGGCAAATGTTAATAAAATAATACATTTTAGAAGAACCTCAATAACAAATGCAAAAATTTAACAAGGATCTTGTGAAAATATACCTATATTGGCATTTTTAAGGAGAAACTCCAGTTTCCGACTCAAATTAATATTCTGCCCACGAGGTTTGGCCATAACAAGACAGGACCAGCCAACAGATGACACATCCAAATTTCTATGCCCGTGTTTAAATCTGTGTACATCACATTTACTAGAAATGCTGGTGAAACATATTGATACACATCAACAATGTGGGGAAGGATAACAAGGTTAATACTTTTCTTAAAAAAAAGTGTACAAAAATGTAAGCCCTTAATAACTGCAACATTTTATGAAACTATGTCAATGGTAAATCATAATTTTCATTCATGTCACACAGCTTGAAAGCAGCTAGTAAAATCAAGTTTCAGCAATGTTAAGAGTACTCTGATGCTGTTACTCTTATGGGTACACCATGGCTGGTACTTGTAGGGGCACTGTGTTGGAACTATAAGTGGCACCTATTGAAACAGAACTTATGTGGGTTCAGGCTAGCGCTTATCAGTTTTCCTGATGTGTCTGTCTTAGTATATACTTGTATTCCCCATAATATAACAATTCAGGAAAATCTTATCTTGTAACTCTGCATTGTGCCTTTCCTCTATTATTCCTCCTAGAAATGTATGAATAAATTGACAACTGGGTGTTACCAGGCGGAGGTGTGTCCCTACATGATCTGATACTGTCCAATGAGTGCTGAGAGTGTCAGAATGTAGGGACACGCCCCTTTTACAAGGAGAATGGTAACACCCAGTTCTCAATTTATTTATAAACCCTTAAATCTTAACTATATTAGAATGGAAACCAGACACCGTTACATGTGATTCATCATGCTGATGCCCACAGTGAAATATTCTGTATTTGTTGTCTATGTGAAACAATTTAACTATTCTTGGCTAGAAAATGTATTAAACATGTTTTTCTTCTGCATATCCACTGAACACAATAGAAATCTTCATCAAAACTGTTTATAATAACATGCACTAATTATTTCTCTAATTTCTAGGCTTAGGGCTGAAAAGATGGAGAATGTCAATTCTGTCTGGATAATTCAGTACCGAACATTTATTTTAATTTGTAAGACTAATTCAAATGCTTGTACAATGTATCTTTATATAACGTTCAATTTTGCAACTATTGAAATAAAATATGTCCTGCTCTTTGTAATGACAAGGCTCTGACAGTTTAAGGTTACTAAACAATAGCAAGACCTTCGACAAGCATAAAGCATGGTTTACTTGTTGCTTCTACAATAAAGACACAAGCACAGTCACATTTTTCAAGGATTTCAATCCATCATTTCATTGTACTGCTCATGCTGAAATAGACAAGTACAAATTTGGGCAAAATATCATAATGTCCACTGCAATATTCCTAAAGGGAAAACATTTTTTTTAAATGAAATAAAAAAATTATCTGATTGATAAAGTAATGATGTGTGAAAATAACCAGTTATTTTAGTTACTAGGTTGCATTAAAATTTAGTTGATTAAGTTATATAGTAATGCTAAAACTTTTCCTTATTAGCAGGGCCTGTATTATTTGTGTGAAGAGGATTTACATCCAAAATGTAAAAATGGCCACATACTAGTAAATTAGAAGTTTAGCCTGTTGCGGACGCATGACGTCTATGCTCGTCATGAGTGGCTAGACGTTGCCGAGCATAGATTTCATGCTGATCGCGCAGTTAATATACAGCTGCAGCCCAGCTCTAATAGAAGAGATGAAGAGATCAAAGACACCTCTGATCTCCGCCCCTAACCCCTTGACTGCCGCAATCAAAGCTGATCGCGGCATTCAAAGGAAAATGAGAAGGGGGGTCCCGCGATCGAGGGACATACCTTGAAGGACCCCAGGGCTGTCTGACCATATTTTCTGCTGTTAGGGCATACTTAGGTATGTCCTAACATCTTCCTGTGTACTATCAGTACACAGGCTAATGTACTGGCAGAAAGACATATGCCGTTACTTACAAAGTTAAAAAATAAAAAGCAAAATTAAAAATCCCTTATGGGATACACACAGATTTAAATGTTTTACAATAAATAAACTTCATTAGATATAAGTCCCAAAACATAAAATAATATAGACATATTGGTCTCGTCACGATCTTAACAACCTGCATAACAAACTTAAAGTGTCGTACAGTGTATGCTGTAAAAAAAACAAAAAAACCTGCATCTGGTCCTTAAGGGGTTAAGCAATAACCAAATTATTTTTACAGTGACAACAAGAAGTGCAGACATTTGGGTTCTCGGCTTTAAATTAGACATTTCTCAGAAACACCCCATAAATGACTTCATTCACACAAGTAGACCCCACAAGGTTTCCTTCAAGGGGTTTATCATATTTTTAGACAGTCCAGTTTTCTTCTGAAAGTTTCTTGAATAAGATGGAACAAAATAAAATTAGCTTTTTTTTAAAAAATGTGTCAGTTTATGCTAGCTTTTTCACACACAGAATGGACCACGGACAAAATTCATCCATTTCACATTCTTCCACTTCTCCCGTGCATGGGGATACCAAATATGTGTGCTTTATTCACGGGCATGTGCCAGGGCTTGGCATAAAAGGAGGCTTTTTGGCCTTTTCGGTCCAGGAATTCTGCACTTGATTTTATAGCCGCATACTGTATTCTGGGGGGCCTAATGCTGCTGAAATATTAGAATCACCCCATAAATTACTTCATTCACGCAAGTAGACCCCACAAGGTTTTCTTCAAGGGGTTTATCATATTTTTAGACAGTCCAGTTTTCTTCTGAAAGTTTCTTGAATAAGATGGATCAAAATAAAATTAGCAATTTTTTAACAAATGCGTCAGTTTATACCATCATTTTTCACACACAGTATAGACCACGGACAAAACTCATCTCCTTTCACATTCTGCCACTTCTCCTGTGCATGGGGATACCAAATATGTGTGCCTTATTATCACATAGAGATGTAGGAGGGCGGACGATAGAAGAAGCTTATTTCACAAATCGCTTTTTTTCAAAGCTGGTTTTACAAAACTCAACAGAGTTTTTATAACACTTCCAAAATATCTGATCTTGAAGCAGAAATCCCAAAATATTCATCTAGGGGTATAATGGGAATTTATTTTTTGGGGTTTTCTAAAATAAGAAATTGCAGGTTTATGCAAATGGAGCTATTCAGCAGATGAACTTTAGAAAACATGAAAACATGACATCCACCCCCCACCCATTCCCTCCCTCACCCTTGGAGTAAAATAAGGGGAAAAATAAAAAAAATAATGTAGGGCAAATATATTTTCAACAAATTAACTAAAATCTAATAATGCAGAACAGTGTGGTATTTTTTAAAACATGGCTCAATGCACAGGCCTGGTTGCGAGGGACATGATGGACAGAAATATCGGGAATCTTTGCGGTGCCCGTCTTTTCTGCAGACGCGGCACTTTTTCTGGGGGTTGCTTCTGGTTGGTGTTGGGGAAATCCGACTGATGAAGTGTCTTTCAGTCAGTCGCGTGACATCCTCAGACTGGGGGCATTCTCGGGTGTCCTGAACATCAAAAATGAGGCCTTCAATAATTTTCTCCTGGAAATCCAGGTATGTGTCTCTGCCTCTGTTTTTTTTTTGTAGAGCACAAATGAATTGTGGATTGCCACCTGTAACAAATAAATGGCCACTTTTTTGTACCAGGTTTTTGTTTTTCGCTTTACTAAATAGGGCTGTAAAACCTGGTCGCTTAAATCCACCCCCTCCCCCCCCCCATGTACTTGTTATATTCGGACACGCTCACTGGTTTGTGCTTGTCCGATGTTGCCCCTCTTTCCCTCACTGCCACTGTTCCTGCGGTATGAATCGTGCTTAGCACATACACGTCTTTGCGATCCCTGAACTTGACCACCAGCAATTCCTCAGATGCATAAGCACAGGAGTCCCCCTTTACCATGCGCTTCCAGACTAATTGCTGTGGAAAACCAATTCGTTTTTTGCGCATGGTACCACATGCCCCAGTCTTTGCAGCATGCAAATGCCTAAACAGGGGCACAATAGAATAAAAA
Source organism: Rhinoderma darwinii (assembly GCF_050947455.1). NCBI lineage: Eukaryota > Metazoa > Chordata > Amphibia > Anura > Rhinodermatidae > Rhinoderma > Rhinoderma darwinii. The sequence goes on from NC_134695.1 coordinate 37,158,584, forward strand.
TTGTCGCAGTACAGGTGGTACCCCTTGTGAAGCAGAGGCTGCATTATCTCCCACACAATTTTGCTGCTGGTGGAAAGATCAGGGGGGCATTCAGTAACATTTATTGAGCGGTCCCGCCCTTCATAAATCCTGAAGGCGGTGGTATATCCTGACCCGCTTTCGCACAGTTTATAAAGCTTAATGCCATATCTTGCCCTTTTGGAAGGTAGATATTGGCGAAAGCTAAGTCTGCCATGGAAGTTGAGGAGGGATTCGTCCACACTTACATTCTGCTCAGGGGTGTAGAGTTGCAGAAATAAATTATTCAGGGAATTTATTAGCGGTCTTATTTTGAACAACCGATCCCGGTTTGCATCGGTACTTGGGGGGGCCTGTGCGTTGTCGTTGAAGTGGAGGAACCTCATTATTGTCTCATAACGAGACCTGGGCATTACTGCAGAATATACTGGGGTGGCTTGGGCAGGTCTTGTTGACCAGTAAGTCCTAATGGAGGGCTTTTTGACAATACCCATATTTAGGGTGAGCCCCAAAATTTTTTTTAATTCCTGCAAATTGGTGGGCGTCCAATCTCTGGCATGGGTGGATGAAGGTTTCTGCCTTATATATTGAGTGGCATATAAATTTGTTTCGTGGACAATCTGATTTAGGATGTCGTCCGTTATAAATAAATGGAAGTAATCCATTTGGACAAAATTTGTATTGTCCACGGTTATGCCAGGAGTGGCAGTAAATCCGTGGATTCTAGGCCCAAAAGATGGGGCAGGTGCCCATACAAGAGCCTGGACTGGAGGGACCAGGCTGTCCCGTGCTACAGCGCTACTAGGCCCTGCGCTTTCATGTTCTGCAGTTTCAACTGCATCAGGGACAACGTCCCCTGAAGATGAACCTGAAGTGACGCTGTCATCGTCACTGCCTAAAACAGGTTCCATCTCTGATGCCATCTCTGATGCGGTCTCCGACTCAGACCACAGCATGGCGTATGCCTCCTCGGCGCTAAACAACTTCCTCGCCATAACGTCACTAACACTAACACTAACGAAACAATTTTTTTTTTTTTATTTTTATAAAACACACAAACTAACTGGTATATATATATATCTACACTACCGCTAACAAAAAAATAAACCGCTATTGCTATATATATTATATATATGTGGATATATATATAATTACCGTGTTTCCCCGAAAGTAAGACAGTGTCTTACTTTCTTTTTATCCCCAAAAGCCCCACTATGTCTTACTTTCGGGGTATGTCTTATATTGGAAAAAAATTGTCGAATTATTATTTATTTTTTTTTCACAAACTTTATTTAACTGTTTTACATTTTTTTTTTTAGTCCCACCAGGGGACTTCACTATGCGATGTGCCGATCGCATATATAATGCTTTGGTATACTTAGTATACCGAAGCATTATTGCCTGTCAGTGTAAAACTGACAGGCAACCTATTAGGTCATGCCTCCGGCATCGCCTAACAGGCAGATGCTGAAGGCAGACCTGGGGGTCTTTGTTAGACCCCCGGCTGTCATGGAAACCCGACGGCGACCCGCGATTTGTTTGCGGGGGCGCCGATCGGGTGACAGAGGGAGCTCCCCCCTCTGTCAAACACATTAAATGCCGCTGTCACTATTGACAGCGGCATTTAATGGGTTAAACTGCCGGAATCGGCGCGCGCTTCGATTCCGGCAGTTGCAGCAGGAGCAAGTGCAGGGGACGGCGCGGTGACGTATGGAGAGGGGGGCGGCGCGGAAGTGGGCAGGAGGCGGCAATACCCCCGTGTTTCCCCGAAAGTAAGACATATGTCTTACTTTCGGGGTACGGCTTATATTAGCCGACCCCCCTGAAACCCCCGATACATCTTACAATCGGGGGTGTCTTACTATCGGGGAAACACGGTATATACTCCCTACCTGCCTATTCTAATAGAATAAAAGAAAGAAAGGTAGATAGATAGATAGATAGATAGATAGATAGATAGATAGATAGATAGATAGATAGATAGATAGATAGATAGATAGATAGATAGATAGATAGATAGATAGATAGATAGATAGATAGAAAAAAAGATAGATGGATAGATAGATTGTATAGATACATAGAAATCTATCTATACAGAGACTGTTTTACAGTGTAACACTTTTTTTTCACAGTATTCTCTTCTGGCAGCAGTTCTCTCGAGTCTCTTCTTCTTCTCAAACTGAAACAATGTTTGATGAGAAGAAAAGAGGCAGGAGATTTGCTGCCAGAAAAGTAAAAATAAAACAAATGTGTTCGCTGTGATAGGTTTTCACAGTGACCACATGTTCAGGGACCATCAAATTGGTCCCTGATACTCTGCCCAGTGCCCAGAGCTGTTGGTAACAACGTGGGCACAGGGCTGTGTGCACGCGATCGCGTGCACACTGTTTTATACGCAGAAATGCATATGATCGCTGTGATTGGTTGTCACAGCGATCACATGTTCAGGGGCCAAAAGATTGGCCCCTGACATTCTGCCCAGTGCCCATGGCTGTTAGCAACAGCCAGGGCATAGAGCTGTGTGCACGCGATCGCGCGTGCACAGTCTCTGAAGTGCCGCCGTAATTAGTCTATACGGCGGACTTCAGAGACCCTGACCGCTGGCCGTATAAATACAGCCAGTGGTCGGGAACCTATTAAAAGGCCTGTTTCTAGCTATTACATGGTATTTTTGTTACAATGTGTCAATATACACAGTCAAGTCATATTATTATGACCACCTCCTACTTTCGACATCGGCAGCGCGTATCGTGATGTATCGTGGGCTTAGTGGGTATATAAAGTGTGTGATAGGCTGTCTGAACACATATCACTCGTAGTTGCCATGGGTGAAAGGAGCGATTTATCAGAGTTGCAAAAAGGGATGATTATTTGTTTTCGGGCCAAGGGTGGCAGGATTTCTCACACAGTTTGTGAACTGTTTCCGTGCTGCTGTGGTGAAAGTGTATCGTGAGTGGACAAATGGCATCGTTGGGAATAACCGACGTGGAAACTGTGGAGCACCACGTGCCATTGATGTGAGAGGTGAAAGTTGGCTACGAAGGTGAGCAAGGTCTGAACGACGCGCTACAGTGGAACAGCTCAACGTGAAAATCAACCAGGGGGCTACCAGATGTGTGTCTAAAACAGTTCAGCAAATCCTACTGCGTATGGGGCTCCGAAGCAGATGGATGGTCACTGCTCCTATGCTAACTGTAAAGGATCTGCCAGGCACAACTTCTGTGTATACGCCCATGGGTAATCAGTCTGCACCTGGTTCTATGTCTCTGAGACTGACTCCATCTCCCACCACTCAGGATGGCAGGCTTAGGAGTGGGAGAGCCTATCGCAGCCTGGCCAGACGGAGCTAGCTCCCGCCCTCTGTCTATTTATACCCGCCTTTCCTGTTCCTCCTTTGCTTGTGATTCTTCTCGTGTGGTTTCCTGGCCTTGCTGCAGCTTCTAGCTATTTGACCTTGCTTCATACTGACCCCGGCTTTCTGACTACTCTCCTGCTCTGCGTTTGGTACCTCGTACACTCCTGGTTTGACTCGGCTCGTTCACCTCTCTTGTTGCTCACGGTGTTGCCGTGGGCAACTGCACCATTTCCCTTTGCTTGTGTCCCCTTGTCTGTTTGTCTGTCGTGCACCTACTGAGCGTAGGGACCGTCGCCCAGTTGTACCCCGTCGCCTAGGGCGGGTCGTTGCAAGTAGGCAGGGACTGAGTGGTGGGTAGATTAGGGCTCACTGTCTGTTTCCCTACCCCCCTGTCATTACACTAACAAAGGAGTATTGGAAGAAAAGACTTCAGAAACACCACAGAACAAACACCCTCTAATGATTGCTGGAAGAACACAAGCTGGGGGCAGCAGCATTATGGTATGGGGAATTTTTTCATGGCATTCTCTGGGCCCACTCATCCATGTGGAAGGCACTTTGAACTGATTTGGGTATGAATCCATCGTTGTAGATCACGTCCACCCTTACCTGCTGTTCGTCTTCCCTGGGGCAGGTGGAATCTTCCAGCAAGACATTGCGACATGTCAAACGGCTAGAAATGTCCGACAGTGGTTGGAAGAGCATGACCAAGACTTCCAAATACTTCCTCTAATTAACCAGACTTGAACACAATCGAGCATCTGTGGGACCACCTCGATCCTCTTGTTCGCTCTATGGATCCTCCTCACGCACCCTCAAGCAATTGTGGGATGCTCTGCAGTCAGCATGGCTCCATATACCTTAGACAACCGACCAGCACCTTATTGAGTCATTCCCAGCCTGTCTAGCTGCTGTCCATGGTGCACACGGCGGTAACTCTGGATATTAGCTGGTGGTCATAATAATGTGACTCGACTGTGTATAATCTTCAGTATAGTAATTCGAGTTAGGATTTAGATGGTTGGGATATATCAGTATATTGTTTAGCTTGTCATAGGTCCTAGCCCAGCTACATTGAGAGTTATGTGTGATGAATTGCTTACAAGAAAATACATGATAAGCCTAACAGACTTCTAGAAAGAAAACCGTTCAGGTAGGTTGCTTGACACTGAGGATTTAAAAACTATATTTCAGATTTAAATTCCAAAATTTACTTTTGTGTGAAGCGTTCTGAAGAAGTGTTAGTTTTTATTAGAGTAGAAACATAAGAATTAATTAATTCAAAGTGTGTGTTAATGTACAGGGTGGGCCATTTATATGGATACACCTAAATAAAATGGGAATGGTTGGTGATATTAACTTCCTGTTTGTGGCACATTAGTATATGGGAGGGGGGAAACTTTTCAAGCTGGGTGTTGACCATGGCGGCCATTTTGAAGTCGGCCATTTTGTATCCAACTTTAGTTTTTTCAATGGGAAGAGGGTCATGTGACACATCAAACTTATCGAGACTTTCACAAGAAAAACAATGGTGTGCTTGGTTTTAACGTTACTTTATTCTTTCATGAGTTATTTACAAGTTTATGACCACTTATAAAATGTGTTCAAAGTGCTGCCCATTGTGTTGGATTGTCAATGCAACCCTCTTCTCCCACTCTTCACACACTGATAGCAACACCGCAGAAGAAATGCTAGCACAGGCTTCCAGTATCCGTAGTTTCAGTTGCTGCACATCTCGTATCTTCACAGCATAGACAATTGCCTTCAGATGACCCCAAAGATAAAAGTCTAAGGGGGTCAGATCGGGAGGCATTTCTTCATCCTTTGTTATACCTCCCGGAAATGTATAAATAAATCGACAAACTGGATGTTACCATTTCCTTTGTCATTATGGTTCTGTCCCTATTACAGTGTCACACTGTCCAATCAGTACTGACTGTGTAATACTGTGTAGGGGCACAGACACTTAATAGGACAGCATCAGTATCAATGGTCCCAATTACATGTAAAGGAGAAAGGTTTAGACCGCAAGACACACTGGAACACAGTGTGTCTTCAATTTTACCAAATAACATTAGTTATTAAGTAGAAACATGTAATGCTATTTGGGGACATATTATATCCCTGTCACGGCTGTGGGGTATGTGGACCCATTAGGCCGCTCTGCCGTAGCAGAGTGGCAGCTGGCCAAACAACAGTCAATGCAAAAGTCTTAGCACAAGTGTACCTGTATGACTGTCCAGACAGACACGAGATGTAGCAGACGCTTTGGCACAGATGATTCGTGGCACAGATAATGCCTGGCATGGCAGATGATGCTTGGCGTGACAGATGACACTGGACGTGGCAGATGGAACAGACACGACTCCAACACTAGACTTCAGGTCAGGAAAATTCCCACAGGATACAGAAACACTGGGAACAGGATACAACTAAGAGACCATTTGCTTTAACTTACATGGGAAGATAACAAGGCTCAGGCAAGGGGAGGAAGGACAGAGCCCTTTTTATTATCCAGGGTGAAAAGAGATTGGGTAGGGAACATTTTCACATGTGCGCCCGCTGGCCCTTTAAGGCCGAGGATGAGCGCGCACGCACCCTAGTGGAGACAGATGAACAGTGCAGCTGCGTGTGCTGCCGTCTCTGAGGCGGGAGATGCTGGCAAGCTCTCAGTGTTCTGTGGTCACAGCTGCCGGTGAGTATAACGTGCCGGTGGTCAGCGACCGCGGGCACAACAATCCTGTCTTCAGATACAGGTGAAATGCAGCTATTTTTAAAGATCTGAGTACCCTGATCATACATACAGTATCCTTCCGCTATGCCATAATTGTACATAGTGTGAATTTTACTATTTATCTATGTAAAATTGATACCTATGATAGTTGCCGAGTTTAACCATGATGAATTCAATCAGGCTAGTTATATTAATATTATATTAAAACTCAAATTATCATTTTCTTTCAGTCCTCATTATGACCTGTAAATGTAATGTTTGAGAATGTATCTTTATTGTATAATTTAAGCAACACTGCACCGTATAATCAAATGCTTACAAAATTACTGTCATTGTTTTAAGCATAATTATTTACAGCTGGGATTTTGCTTTCGAAACAAGTGTTGACACTTTCAGAGAAGAAGAGTTCCCCTATGACACATGGATTCAGCACGCTGTCTGGACATTTTTGCTTGTGTTAGTCAACAATCGAAGGATTGCCACCTGGGTCAGCGTGTCCACCAGTCTGACAGTGCAGTACCACTCAGATAATGAATCACACATCTAGCTGAAGACTGCTGAGGTTGCTCTACTTTGTACAAGGTCAAGATTTTCCCTCTGTTTCTTTTGCATACAAGTAAAATCTTTTCAAGGCATCAAAGTGACACAGAATTAAAATTGTGTAACTGCTTCAAACTATCCTGAAAGGTTTAAAAATACCGTCAAATAGTACATCAAATGCTGAATAAGAATAAACAAGTGTTATTATCATAATGCAAATACCCAAGAGACTCTTTCTTGTGTATTAATACAATACGACATGGCCCTTTTTGGGCCTTAAAGGGGTTTTCCCATCAGAGACATTTATGACTTATCCACAGGATATGTCATAAATGTCAGATAGATGCGGGTCCCACCTCTGGGACCTGCACCTATCTCTAGAACGGTGCCTTCCAAACCCCGTTTTAGCTTTTTGTGCTCACGCTGCCTCCCGCCACCTACTGATTACACTCACAGTCGTGAGTTACAGAAACAGCATAACTCGCTGAGCTACGCTGTTTCCGTAACTGCCATTCACTACTATGGGAGTTACGGAAACAGCGTAGCACAGCGAGTTACGCTGTTTCCGTAACTCCTGACCATGTACTAACCACGGAATCAGGAAGTGGCCGGGAGGCAGCGTGAGCACAAAAAGCTAGAACGGGGTTTAGGTCACCCCGTTCTACAGATATGTACGGGTCCCATCGGTGGGACCCGCATCAATCTGACATATATGACATATCCTTTGGAGATGTCATAAATGTCTCTCATGGGAAAACCCCTTTAAGGACTTAGCTATATTTTATTTTATTTTTTGTATCCATATAATGTACTGCAAAAAAAATCATTGTGTGGTGGGTCAATATGATTACAACGATACAAAATTGATACCGTTTTTTTATGTACTACTTTTACAAAGAAAAAAATACTTGATAAAAAAATTGGTTTTGTGTTCCCTTATTGTGAGACCTAGTATTTTTTAGTTTTTCCGTCAATGGAGTGGGTTTGTTTTTTTACGGGGCGAGCTGTCGTTTTTTAGTACCATTTTTTTGTTACATACCTTCAGACACTTTTTATTAAAAAAAATTTGGGGAGCTTAGGTGTACAATAAACAGCAATTCTGGCGGTTTTTTTGGGGGGGGGGTTATGCTGTTCACCCTGTGGGTTAAATTATGCTTTATTGTAATAGTTTGGACTTTTACGGTCCTGTAACTTGTGAGGTGGGGCCTCCATGGATAAGACTTATTTTTCTAGCTCATCCCACATATATTTAATCAGATTGAGATCTGGGGAATTTGGAGACCAATGTTCCTCAAACCATTCCTGAACAATTTCTGCAGTGTGACATTAACCCCTTAATACTGAAGGTATTTTAAACCTTAATGACCGAGCAATTTTGTACGTTTTTTCATCGTCGCATTCAAAGATCTATAACTTTTTTATTTTTGTGTCGACATAGCTGTATAAGGACTTTTTTTTTTGCGGGATAAGTTGTATTTTATATTAGCACCATTTTGGGGTACATATAATTTATTGATTAACTTTTTAATAACTTTTTTAGTGGGGTACTGGAAAAAAAACTGAAATTTCGCAATTTTTTTTGCGTCTTCATTTTATGCCGTTTACCGTGTGGTATAAATAACATAACAACTTTATTCAGCGGGTCGTTACAATTGCCGCGATACCAAGTTTATATGGATCTTTTTATGTTTTCCTACTTTTACACAGTAAAAACACATTTTTTGCAAAATTATTTCCTTTTGTGTCTCCATATTTAAAGAGCCATAACTATTTTTTGACCGATGCAGCTGTATGAGGGCTTTTTTTTTTGCGGGACGACTTGTAGTTTTTATTGGTACCATTTTGGAGTAGATGCGACGGTTTGATAACTTTTTACCAAATATTTTTGAAGGCAGGATAAACAGAAAACAGCAATTCTGGCGTTGTTTTTTATTATATTTTTTACGGTGCTCACCATGCGGGTTAAATAATGTAATAGTTTTATAGTTGGGCTCGTTACGGACGCAGCGATACCAAATATGAGTAAGTTTTTACTTTTTTTCATAATAAAGTATTTTGTAAGGGGAGAAAGTGGGGGGGGTTTATTTTTTTTACTTGGGACATTTATTTATTTATTTTAAACTTTGTTTAACTTTTTTTTTTGCTTTATTTTTAGTCCCACTGGGGGACATTACTGTGCAAACTTTTGATCGCTATTATAATACACTGCAATACTTCGGTATTGCAGTGTATTATTGCCGGTCAGTGCAAAACTGACAGGCACCTGCTAGGTCATGCCTCTGGCATAGCCGAACAGGCAATCACTAAAGGCAGAGCTGGGGGCCTTTGTTAGGCTCCCAGGCTGCCATAGAACCCATCGGCACCCCCTCCCTCTAAAATCACTCAGATGCGGTGCTATACGCCGGTCGTTAAGGGGTTAAGGAATACAGTTACCATACAGGGTTGAACATGTTGTGCAACAATGTTTAGATAGGTGGTACAAGTCAAAGTAACATTCCCATGAATGCTAGGACCCAAGGTATCCTAACAGAGCATTGTCCAGAGCATCACACTGCCTCAGCCAACCTATCTTCTTCCCATAGTGCATCCTGGTGCCATCTCCACCCGAGGTAAGCAATGTGCAGTCACCCAGCTGTCCACGTGCTCTAAAAAAAAAAAATGTGTTTTATCAGACTAAGCCACCTACTTCAATTGCTCAATGGTCCAGTTTTGATGCTCACATGCCATTGTAGGCACTTTCAGCGGTGGACAGGATCAGCATAGGCATTCTGACCAGCCTGCGACTATGCAGTCCTAGACACAGCACCTTGTGTGTTCTGAAACCTTTTTTGTCACAGCTAGTATTAACTTTTTCAGCAATTTGTACTGCAGTAGCTCTTCTGTGGGATTGGACTACACGAACTAATGATATTTATATCCACTGAATACACTTTCACATTGCTTGATAGAGGCCCCAGCTCAGAGGGCAAAAACGTTGCAAGGGGCTATTAAAGGCCCACATCTTTTTTATTTAAATCTGGAGTGCTGCCTATTACTTTCACATGGATAGATGATAGATAGATAGATAGATAGATAGATAGATAGATAGATAGATAGATAGATAGATAGATAGATAGATAGATAGATAGATAGATAGATAGATAGATAGATAGATAGATAGATAGATATGAGAGATAGATAGATAGATAGATAGATAGATAGATAGATAGATAGATAGATAGATAGATAGATAGATAGATAGATAGATAGATAGATAGATAGATAGATAGATAGATAGATAGATATGAGATAGATAGATAGATATGAGATAGATAGATAGATAGATAGATAGATAGATAGATAGATAGATAGATAGATAGATAGATAGATAGATAGATAGATAGATAGATAGATAGATAGATAGATAGATAGATAGATAGATAGATAGATTTCTATTTTTGATACAACAATCATCTACATATGAATAATAGTTGTCATGGTATCACAGCACGTACCTAACAATTCAGAGTGAACAAAGGATCAAGTGTCGGTAACTATGAATGGAATATCAGATATTTTTCCATCAACCTGGCAGAGTTCCTGTGCAGATTGGATAAACGTGAACAGTACAATGGCGGACTGGTTAGAAAGCAGCAGAGCAAAGACATTAAGAGTCTCCAATGAAAGAGAATCCATTCAGGTAAATGAGCAGAAACTGAAACATCCCAGTGCTATCTATCTATCTATCTATCTATCTATCTATCTATCTATCTATCTATCTATCTATCCATCCAGTCATCCAAATATCTATTTAACTATCTCTGATTTAATCCCATTTAGCCACCCACAAATGTATTAACACTGAAGAACTTCATTGCTCAGCCACCTTATTGTAAAAGAAACCTGATTTATATTTAGACTGTTATGGGGAATGACACGATTTGACAACTGCCAAGCTGCTTTCCTTTATCCTGACTTAGCTTTGAGTTTTACCACTTGGGCTATTTGAGCCAAACTAGATACTCGAATACACTACCTAATAGCTACAAACTTTTAGGTTTTCTGGCAGAAAGTATCAGTAACTGTGAGCCAAAATCAGTAGTGGGTCATAAACATGGAAGAGGTACAAATCTGTCCATTAGAGTTTATGGTCCACTCATGGGTTTGTCTTATAAATACTAATGCAAAATACTGACCAAAATACTGCTGTGTGAAAGTGGGCCAAGGTCTTGGCTGTTGAGAATGAAAATGTTTTAGCCTTGGCAAACAACAAAAAAGCTGCTTAATGCTTTCCCATATCTCCATAACTTCCATTTAAGTGGATGATTTGCACTCCCATTTCTCCATTGATGTTCAGGAGCTTAAAACAAAACCAGCCAGTTCTTGGGATCAGTGAAGGTCCCAGCAGCCAGAACCTCACTGGTCAGACGGTTGAACCATTTATGTTGTGAAAATACATAATGTTAATTGAGAGTCTTGTTTTCTAGTTCACGAAGCTCAGTCACAGTCTAGATTCCATGAGGTTACGTAATAATAATCTCCTGCAGCAAGAAGAGAGGAAGATAAAAAGGAACCTTGCAAAACTGACAGATGTGTCAAATGTTTCAAAGTCTGGACTTTCTGGAAACATATATAAGGTACAATTCAAAAACTACAAAATGCTCTACATAAAAAATTCAGGAGAGGATCCTTAAGAAAAGAAACTTCTCTGTTTATGGATCTATTCCCAGTTTTAAAAAAAATCGCATGAAAAGACTAGCTTGGTCGAAAAGACAAACACCTCACAGCTGTCTACTCTACAGATAGGATTCTCTTCCTTTTGGAGGAGACTCTGGCTTGGCTAAAAGCCGTAGTCTTGTTTCCAGGCTCTTCTACAGTTCGGACATAGACTTACATGGATAACTAACTTTAAGGGTTGGGCATACCATATGTGCATCCTGTTACTTTAAAGGGGACAACGGGTCCCTTTACCTATTGGACCGGGGCCCAATAGGTAAAGGGACCCATTGTCCCCTTTAAAGTAACTTCCTCATATCTATTAGATTACATGTAGGGACTGAGCTAATACATTTCATGGCTCAGAATGATAGAGAGATTTAAGGAGTTGATTTATGCAGAGCTATTCGAGGACAAGAGCCCCATATACTGTTTTTGCATGGGGGCGCTCTGCTTCATGTGTCTGCCCCTGTCCACCATAATAATAAGTACATCTTTGATGTTTTTGTTTTCCGTTTCTCAATGTTCATAAAGAAACCAAGCGGTGTCGTTCTGTTTGAAAACCAACGAGAAAATACACAGCATAACTTTGTGAAAGTTTCAGATGGAGCATCAGCTGCATTGTCTTCTGATCACCTGCCCAATTTTTTCCGTTTCCATCATCAACCTGTTTTCGGTATAAACAACACAGGTAAGATTTAAGCTGACATCAAATAAGAACTTTGAAGAATTAGAGGGTTTTGCAATGGTATGCTTGTTGAAAAAATCATCTCACTCCCTCCCTATGGCACTCAATAAACTGAGTACCACTGCATGAAAACATTGGCATGGCACTAAAGTCCATACATGTCCCCCTTCGTTTATAGTCTTTCACTGTGCAATGTATGAAACAACTGTAAATTGCACAGAGCAACTTTTTGCTGTAGCCAATATTCTCCCCGCTACAGCCGTGTCACATATACTGGCTGCAGTGGGAAAACCTCTCTGTGCAATGTAAGGGCACTCAGTTCAGAAAGAACCATAGGGAAGGAGGTTTTTTTTTTAACATCCTGATGCAAAGCCCTCTTATTGTTCAATAATAGGGGGGCTAAAATAAAACAATATACAGTAAATTCTGGATAATCTTTTTAAACTCCACAGGAGGACAAATACTTACCTGTGGAAGAAACTAGAAAAGATTTATAATATGTTTTTACAATTTTTCACGTATGTCCTTTGAGGATCATCATAACCTGGTATCTGCAATGTTAGGCACAATGTATCATACAGCCTCAAATACTTAAATAGTATTGACATTCAATTTCCAAATATTACGGTTCATAGTGCTCAAATATTACCATTACACAGTTACCAAAAAACACCACTACTATATAGTGCTAAAATAATACCATCACACAATGACCAACTAATACCACCATACACTATTCTAATAATACCGGCATAGACTATTCTAATAATACCGCCATACAGTGCTAAAACAATACTGGGTGCGCACGACTGTCAACTCCAATGCTAAATTGTGCTTTTATGTATATAAATAATAAAATAAGATGTGAGGTCTTGTAGCAGCTACTGTGGCCTGTTTTAGGGCAGTACAGATGTGTCCACCCTTAACTTTTCTTGATTTGCGGTAAGTTATGCATTTTCTCATGGTACCAACCTATTTTAAACATTTGCGTTTTTTAACATGGAAGTCTATAGGCGATTGATGGCTGACGGATGGCATTTGTCAGGGTCATCCGTCACAGCTATCCAGGAATAAATGTACAATATTTTTAACAAAGGAGTCTTTGAGCGACGAGTGAGTGACTGATGGCATCCGTCAGAGGTATAAGTTTTTGTTACATGTTTGTTTAAAGAGGCTCTGTCACCAGATTTTGCAACCCCTATCTGCTATTGCAGCAGATCGGCGCTGCAATGTAGATTACAGTAACATTTTTATTTTTAAAAAACTAGCATTTTTGGCCAAGTTATGACCATTTTTGTATTTATGCAAATGAGGCTTGCAAAAGTCCAAGTGGGCGTGTTTAAAGTAAAAGTCCAACTGGGCGTGTATTATGTGCGTACATCGGGGCGTTTTTACTACTTTTACTAGCTGGGCGTTCTGACGAGAAGTATCATCCATTTCTCTTCAGAACGCCCAGCTTCTGGCAGTGCAGACGTCACTCACAGGTCCTGCATCGTGTCGGACGAGCGAGGACACATCGGCACCAGAGGCTACAGTTGATTCTGCAGCAGCATCAGCGTTTGCAGGTAAGTCGATGTAGCTACTTACCTGCAAACCCTGATGCTGCTGCAGAATCAACTGTAGCCTCTGGTGCCGATGTAGCCGACACGATGCAGGACCTGGGGCAGGAAGTGAGTGACGTCACAGCGTGATCTCTCGAGAACACGCTGTGTGTCTGCACTGCCAGAAGCTGGGCGTTCTGAAGAGAAGTGGATGATACTTCTCGTCAGAACGCCCAGCTAGTAAAAGTATTAAAAACGCCCCGATGTACGCACATAATGCACGCCCAGTTGGACTTTTACTTTAAACACGCCCACTTGGACTTTTGCAAGCCTCATTTGCATAAATACAAAAATGGTCATAACTTGGCCAAAAATGCTCGTTTTTTAAAAATAAAAACGTTAATGTAATCTACATTGCAGCGCCTAGCTGCTGCAATAGCAGATAGGGGTTGCAAAATCTGGTGACAGAGCCTCTTTAAGATCTCGCGCCATACATCTTGGGATATGTAGGGTTTAGAGATAAGTTAAAGGGTAACTATACTTTTAAAATACTTTTAACATGTCAGAGCGGTGTACGGGTGTAATGTCCATGGCCGTGGACCGTCGTTCCGACTTACCCCTCGATGGCAGCGGCCATGGACTTGTGAGTGCTGGCCAGCATCTCCTTTCTAGGAGACACTAGCACTCACTTCCGCTCTGGTCTGCAGCATCCTCTAGGGTGCACATGAAAACAAATCACCAATCTGCCCTAATCACCCTGGATTATAAAAAGGGCTCTGCCCTTTCACTCCTTGCCTCAGCGTTGTTGTGTATACCCATATTAGTCTTAGCAAATGGTCCCTTAGTGTTATCCTGTTCCCGTTGTTCCCTTGCCCTGATACCTGTATCCTGTATCCCGTGCTGTATTTGTTCCTGTGCCTTAGAGTGTTAGAGTCGTGTTGTGCCACCTGTCATGCCTGCTGTCTTACACCACGTCTGGTGTCATCTGCCGCGCCTGATATCATCTGCCACGTGTGGCGTCATTTGCCTTCAAGTTCATCTGTGCCTGAACCTCTGCTACTGTCTGGACTATCAAAGGTACTCTTGTACTAGGACTTTGTATAGACTGCTGATTGGCCAGCTGCTACTCCGCTACGGTGGTGTGGCCCACGGATTGTGACAGTACGCTCAGGCCATGGACCCCGCTGGTCAACCCAAGACCATGACGACAAGTCATGCAGGCAGACTTGTGAGACCTTTGGTCACGACAGGACCAACTCCTCCAGGCGGTGAACCCCATTGCACATCGGCTCGATGCGCAAGCTGCAGTCATCACAGCACCTGTTGCAGTTGCTCCTGCTGTTCCTCCTGCTGCACCTCCTGTCAGTACTAGTCCCGACTCCCGATTCTCCCTGCCACTACCTCCTCGCTATGACGGAGACGCGAGTACCTGCAGGGGATTTCTGAACCAGTGCCAGATCAACTTCAAAGTGCATGCATAGGCCTTCCTTTCTGACGATGCAAAAATCGCCCTAATAATCTCTCTTCTTACTGCAAGGCCCTGGCATGGGCAAACCCCATTTGGGAATGTCAGGGACCAGAGACCCGTGACTTACTGTGTTTCTTACAGACATTCCGTATAATATTTGAGGAACCTGGGAGAGTTTCTTCTGTTGCTGCATCTCTGCTGACCCTACGCCAGGGAGACACTTTGGTGGGCGAGTATGCCATTCAGTTCCGCACCTTGACGGCAGAGCTGACCTGGAACAACGAAGCCTTGGTGGCTACATTCTGGATGGGGTTGTCTTCTGAAATTAAAGACGAGCTTGCCGCTCACGATCTGCCACCTACCCTGGATGGTCTCATTCTTCTAGCCACCCAGATTGACATGAGGATCTGGGAGCGATCGCAAGAGGTTCGCCGGGAGAGAAGATTCCCTAGGCTGGTCCCTACTTTCCAGCAATCCATGTCACCAGTTGTTCCACTAGAGGAGCCTATGCAGGTGGACTGGCTCAAACACAGACGCACTTCGGGGCTTTGTCTGTATTGCGGCCTCAGAGGCCATGTTGTACGTTTGTATCCCCAGAAGCCAAAAAAACTCCAGTGCCTAGGATTGGTTGGAGAGACAACCCCAGGCAGAACGGTGCTAAATAAAAAATTATCTTCTAAACAGTCCATTCCCGTGACCATAGTGTCCGGCGAGAAGACGCACCAGGTCCCTGCCTATTTGGACTTAGTGTCCGCGGCAAACTTCATCCAACAAGACCTAGTGGATCATCTCCAGTTGCCCACAGTTCTCCTGGAGAAGTCTTTGACTTTTGCCTCGTGAATAGATATTCTCTGCCCGGTCTGATAGTGTCTGAGACCAAGTCACCGAAGCTACAAGTTGGAGCCCTCCATACTGAACTGATTTCATTTCTTGTTTTGCCTAAAGCCAACAATCCTGTTCTACTGGGTCTGCCTTGGCTCCAGTTATATGCCCCAGTCCTGGACTGGAATTCCGAAGAAGTTCTCCAATGGAGCTCCAAATGTCTCCACCACTGTCTGTTACAGATACATCCTGTCTAGCCACCTCTGCCTCAGTCATAAGCAGGATTACCTCCTCATTTTTCTCAGTTTGCGGACGTTTTCAGCAAGATGGAGACTGAGATGCTTCCCCCACACCGGTCTTACGACTGTCCGATTGAACTGGTTCCAAATGCTTCTACTCCCCATGGATGGATATATCGCCTCTCCTTGCCAAAGACACAGTCCATGTCAGCTTATATCAAGGAAAATCTGGAGAGGGGTTTCATACGAAAATCCTCCTCCCCGGCTGGGGCCGGGTTCTTCTTCGTTAAAAAAAAAATGGACGGATTTCTTTGACCCTGCATTGACTGCCGTGGTCTCAACCAGATCACCGTCAATAACAAATACCCGTTGACACTAATTTCCAAACTATTTATCCGTATACAAGGAGCCAGGATTTTCTCTAAACTAGACTTGCGTGGTGCTTACAATTTGATCTGAATCTGTCAAGGTGACGAGTGGAAGACGGCATTCCACACTCGAGATGGGCAGTACGAATACCATGAATAAATTTAATTTATATGTAATCAAATAGAATAAAAATAACATGTTATAACTGCAGTTAAAATCTTACAAAATTGTAGATGAGCTCAATATAGCGGGCCCTGCTACTATGAGTATCTATATTAAAACTGAGGACTTTCACCCATATTCAGACACTTGCGTTTTTTTTACAGTAGCACTGATCTTGATCTATTGATGTTTTCTTGCTCCAAGGAATTTATTTGAATAGAAGGCTCCGCTGTTATGCAGATATTCAGACGGATAGTCGGCCGTGTGACTGCAGTTTTTTTTAACAGTTGTCACACGGCTGCATTAAAATTAATGCATGTCTATGGGGCTATTCACATGGCCGTTATTTTAATGGTATTAATACCATGCCCTTCGGTCTGTGTAATGCTCTCGCGGTCTCCCAGGAATTCGTCAATGATATCTTCCGAGCTCTCCTCTGTCTGTGTTGTAGTCTATCTCAATGACATTTTGATCTTCTCCGCAGCTCCGACAACTCATCGGTGGCATATCTGTCAAGTTCTGCTGCGATTAAGGGAGAATCGTCTGTATGCCAAGCTGGAGAAATGAATTTTTAAAAAAATTCTCTGCCCTTCCTGGGCAACATCATCTCCGATCAAGGCCTCAAGATGGATCCTGAGAAAGTAAAGTCCGTCCCGGAATGGCCACGTCCTCAGGGTTTGCGGCCCATACAGGGTTTTTTGGGATTTGCCAACTTCTACACGCAGTTTATCCCAAACTTCTCTTCACTAATGGCTCCCATCTCTACCCTTAGCAAGAAAGGTATGAATGCCAAGGTGTGGACTCTGGAGGCAGAATCAGCATTTAATGGCCTTACGAATGGCTTCACTTCAGCCTCAATCCTCCATCATACTGACGTGTCTCGGCAGTTCTTGTTGGAGGTGGACGCTTTTTCTGTTGGTGCAGGTGCACTTCTGTTCCAGAGAAGCTTCAAAGGGAAGTCAGTAGTATGTGGCTATTACTCTAAACTTTTTCTCCCACATAGCGCAATTACTCTATTGGGGATCGGGAGTTACTGGCCATCAAATTGACTTTGGACAAGTGGAGACATCTACTAGAGGGCGCAGCTCACCCCATCCTGACATACAATGAACACAAGAACCTCACCTATCTTCAGTCGACTCAACGGCTGAACCCCCGTCAAGGCAGGTGGTTGTTATTCTTTACCCGGTTCCAATTTCTGCTCCACTACCGTCCCGCTGACAAAAATGTGAGGGCCGATGCCCTGCCCAAGTCGTTTAAAACAGAAGACACTGTGGAGTCCCCTCAATGTATCATAGACCCGTCCTGCATTATTTCTGCTAATCTTCTGCAAGTTAGGGACATCCCTCCGGGGAGGACCTATGTGCGGTTGGCAGACAGGAAAAGAATACTTCGCTGGGGACACAGCTCCAAACTGGCTGGGCACGTGGGTATTCATAAGACTCGAGATCTGATTGCTCGTCATTTCTGTTGGCCCACGCTGCCCAAAGATATTATGGACCTTTTCTCTTCCTGCACTGTGTGTGCTTCTAACAAGGTTGCTCACTTCAAGCCTGCTGGTCTGCTCCAACCTCTGCCTGTGCCCAATGCTCCCTGGCAGCATATAGCAATGGACTTTGTCACAGATCTTCCTCCCTCAGCAGGATGCAATACGGTTTGGGTGGTGGTGGACCGTTTCTCGAAGATGGCACATTTTATTCCGCTGACTGGCCTACCTTCTGCTTCTCGACAGGCTAATCTCTTCATCCAGCACATCTTCCGCTTGCATGGCTTGCCCCTTCATATCGTGTCTGATCGGGGGGTTCAGTTCACCTCTAAATCCTGGAGTGTCCCCTATAAACTCCTAAATGTGAAATTGGACTTTTCCTCAGCCTACCATCCCCAGTCCAATGGCCAAGTCGAGAGGATTAACCAATTATCTTCGTCACTTCATCTCCATGCAGCATGATGACTGGGTACAGCTTCTTCCATGGGCCGAGTTCTCATACAACAACCACACAAGTTAGTCCACTGCTTCCACACCGTTTTTCATTGTCTACGGCCTCTTCCTGTTTTGGCTACATCCCAAGTACACGCAGCTGAGTGCATTTGGGGTCTTTCTACAAATATGGCAACAGACCCGGTCCTCAATTCTGCTGGCAGTCGATCGCATAAAGCGAAAAGTAGATACTAGAAGAAGAGAGCCACCTCAGTTTTTTCCTGGTACCAAAGTCTGGCTGTCCTCAAGGAATATCCATTTGAAGGTGCCTTCATACAAATTTGCTCCTAGTTTCCTCTGACCTTTTGAGATCCTGCAACAAATTAACCCTGTCTCTTATAAACTTTGTCTGCCTCCTACTCTCAAAATCCCCAACTCTTTTTATCTGTCCCTCCTGAAGCCTGTGGTTCTGTACCACTACAGCAAGACTCCTAGTCCTGCAGTTGCCCCCAGCGGTTCTTCCGATGTGTTCAGAGTGAAAAAGATCCTGGACTACAAGAGAGTAGGAGGAAGGACTTTTTACTTAGTGGATTGGAAGGGGTTTGGTCAAGAGGAGAGGTCCTGAGAGCCAGAAGAGAACCTCAATGCCCCTACCCTCATTAAGAAATTCCTCTCTCGCTCTGGTCCTTAGAAGAGGGGGCGTAAGAGGGGGGATACAGTAACGTCCACGGCCGCGGACTGTCGTTCCGACTTACCCTTCGACAGCCGCGGCCATGGACTTGTGAGGGCTGACCGGCATCTCCTTCCTAGGAGACGAGAACACTCACTTCCGCTCTGCTCTGCAGCATCCTCTAGGGTGCACGCTAGAGGATGGACAGCGCGCGTACATGAAAAATATCACCACTCAACCCTAATCACCCTGGACTATAAAAAGGGCCTCTGCCCTTTCACTCTTTGCCTGAGCATTGTTGTGTATACCCATATTAGTCTTAGCAAATGCTCCCTTAGTGTTGTCCTGTTCCCATTGTTCCTGTACCCTGATACCTGTATTCCCGTGCTGTATTTGTTCCTGTGCCTTGGAGTGTTGGAGTTGTGTTGTGCCACCTGTCATGCCTGCTGTCTTACACCACGTCTGGTGTCAACTGCCACGCCTGATATCATCCGCCACGTGTCGCATCATCTGCCTTCAAGTTCACCTGTGCCTAAGCCTCTGCCTCTGTCTGGACTATCAAAGGTACTCTTGAACTAGGACTTTGTATAGACTGTTGTTTGGCCAGCTGCTACTCCACTACGGCGGTGCGGCCTAGTGGGTCCACATACCCACGGATCGTGACAACGGGCTCAATAGAAAGTCTATGAGTCCGTATACCTCTCGCTCAGCTTTCCGCAGAAAGCCAATCAGAAACAAAATGGCACAGCGCCTACCTTAGCGCTTCTGCCGCTTCGTTTTAACTATCGGTCGGGGTTTTCAGTACTCGGACCCCACCAATCAGAACTTCTGACATGTCAAAAGTTTTTTAAAAGTCTAGTTAAACTTTAAGGGTGAACACATCTGTAGTCCGTCCTCTGGGTAGTGACCAGAATAATTTTCAACCCAACTTACATAATTTCTGGTTGGCACACATAAGCAACTACTTTTCTATTATTTTCTATCTATATTTGTTTTATAAAAGTTTCAAAAATATTATTTCTATGCTAGATATATGGAATAGTAAAGATCATATAACTTTTAGGCTGGGTTCACACTGAGTTTTTTGCAGGAGGAAAATCTGCCCCAAAATTCCATTTGGAAATTTGAGGCAGATTTTCCTCTGCCTGCACGCTGATATTCGCAGTGTTTTTCGCCCGTGGCCATTGAGCGCCGCAGGCATAAAACACAGCAAAAAATACGCTTTCTCTGCCTCCCATCGATGTCAATGGGAGGTCAGAGGCGTAAACGCCTAAATATAGGGCATGTACGTTCTTTTTTCCGCGAGCCGGTTTTTCCGCTAGTGGGAAAAAACGACTCCGCCTCCCATTAAAATCAATGGGAGGCATTTTCAGCCGTTTTTTGGCTCGTTTTGCGGCGCGGTTTCCGCGTCAAAAAACTTGCCATAAAACTCTGTACTAAATACACGAGAACAAGGAGTCGGAACTATTTGAGTAAGAAGCACAAAATATCAAAAAATACAAATTTTATTGAAACATACAGAAATACATAATTAAAAACAGACTACAAACCCAATGACTGTATATCTCCGAAATAGGAGACAGTATGGAGCCACACAGTTACTTAAATTAGTACAGTTTGTATATGTCACATTTAATCGGGAAGGTTTCCCAAAAGGAGTTACCAAAAAGATATCATATACTTTGAAAAAAGTCTCTAGAACCCAGTAATAAGGCTAACGGAACACTTGTGTCCAGACATTTATTCTCTACAAATTCCCAGTATACTACGTTTCTGTGAACAATAATCTGGAATATAGAGGTAGTGGTTTGTTTATAGTAGTAAGTAGTCTAAACACACTCAGTACCAATAAAGTAACTAGTTCAGAACAGGAACCAGTAATAAAGATAACCTATTTCAGACATTTGTCTAAGTATACAGGTAACCTGGTAACAATACGACAAAAAAGTATATAATAGTCTTTTAGTGAAAAAAGACCAGCAAGTACTAACCCATGTGGCTCCTCAGTTGTAACAGCTCCCAAGTGTGGAGAGAAACCCCAACGCGCGTTTCGCGTAGATTGCTTTTTCAAGGGGTGTTCTGAGTTGTACAAATTAGACCTCTTACATACGATAGGTCGAGAAGTCAGCTGGTTTGTCAGGCCAATGGGAGCCTGAACTTTAGCTCCCATCGTGCGTGCCGAGGTGAGTCACCACACAATCACAACTCCGAGCCGCCGGAACCCGACCACGCATGCGCGGCTCCGGAAACCGCGCACGCGCAGACAGGCACAGCCAGCCACAGGAGCACGGACCGCGGGCGACACACTCGACACGCACAAATGAGGACCAAAGCAGGTAACAGGGAACAATGGCAAATCTCAAAAGTTATCTAGAGAAAGGTGTTTAAAAGATCTATTAGTTTTCCTCTTTGGAATATAGACTGATTTCAAGAGGAAAACAGAAGTGTCATCCACCACCTATATACAAAGGCTATTATAGTGAAAGAATTCTCCTCCTGATTGTATAAAGAAAAACCAGCGCATATGGATATAGGATAATCTAACAAAAAATAAGTCAAATACAAAGTAATACCAAATTATGAGTCATACTAGACAATCTATTTATCAAATGATAAAAAGTGACAAAAAATTTATAATAAGATGCTGAATAATTCAACAATAATAAGATGCTGAAATGAACAGCAATAATAAGGTGAACAGAAATATTATTGTTGGATGTTCAGGGAGAATGCCGACAAGGAAAACTTAATCCAAGTGTGCATTCCACCCGGACATCCATACACAATAGTGTGAAATACCATAATCATATAAGATAAATATAGACAGTTGATATAGACTTCAAAAAATACAGGAATGATAAATAAACTATCACAGAAGTGAATTACGAGACGAAAGGATGTTCCGACATTTCAACAGGGGAAGAAACCCAAGAATGTATTAGAGGTGATTAATTTATCTGAACATTCCCTCTCAGAGATACAATATGAGGTGCTTGGGAAGGGACTAACTTTCTCCCCCAGTAATCCTTTCAACTTTTTTACAGCTATGAAGGACTTATACCTATTCTCAAGAAAATTAATCTTGAAAAAATTACATAGTAGATCTGGAGTAGATATGGGACTAAATAGCGTGTTGGAAAGAGAAGCCTTAAAAGCCCTTGAGGACCTCTTACAGGAGCAAATTTGCACGGACCAAGGTAGGTTTCCAAAATCGGTTATACCCAGATCACAGAGGTTCCCACCCTTGTCCATTTGTCCGCAGGTGGAAATTTTCACCAAGATGGTAATAAATGATTTTAAAACCATTTCGTCAAATAGGAAAAATGATAATTTAACTAAAAAACAACGTGATACACTAAAAGAACTGAAAAGCTACGAAGACGTAGTATACAAAGCGGCGGACAAGGGTGGGAACATCGTGATCTGGCCAACCGAGAAATATGAAAAGGAAGCCTTTAGGCAGCTAAGAGATAAAAAGACCTATCAAAAATTAACCCATAACCCTGTTGCCAGTTTTTCAGCTGAATTACTTAAAATTCTAACTCTGGCCCATGATAAAGGCATAATCCCAAAAAATGTTTTGTCTGGTCTAATGACCCAGTATCCAAGAATACCAACATTATATTTTCTTCCCAAGGTTCACAAAAATATGACAGACCCCCCGGGACGTCCGATAGTGTCTGGAATAGGTGGACTCTGTGATCCCATCTGCAGGTTCATCGATCACTATTTAAAATCATCGGTAGAATGTCTACCGTCCTACGTTAGGGACACTACGGATGTCCTGAAAAGGATTGATGGTGTCAGCCTTGATGCTGACATGATTATGGTGACAGCTGACATTGAGTCGCTGTACACCAGTATACGACATAATGATGGTCTGCAAGCTGTGCGCTTCTTCTTGGAGATGAGCAGTTGGGACGGCCCCATGTGTCGACTGGTTGTGGAACTTTTGGAATACATCCTTACACATAACTTCTTTGTTTTTAAGGATGTGTTCTACCTGCAAAAGCAAGGCACTGCCATGGGGGCGGCGTGTGCGCCGTCATATGCAAACCTGTTTCTCGGTCTTTGGGAGAGGCAGGTTTTCCATGGTGGCGGCGCTCTCGCCGTCGACCATGTGCAGTGCTGGATGAGATACATTGATGACGTTCTGTTTATCTGGCAGGGGACAGAAGTACAGCTGATACAATTTATGCAGGATCTTAACAAGAATGATTTAAATATAAAGCTCACCTATGTGTTTGACAAGCGCAGAGTTGAGTTTTTGGATATTTTAATAGAGGCGGATGAGACTGGTCATCTCCAGACTGATGTCTTCAGGAAGAAGACTTCTGTGAACGCCTTGCTTCATGCGACTTCTGCCCACAGCCAGTCGACGATTGGCGCCGTTCCTACTGGTCAATTTCTGAGAATGAGACGCATTTGTTCATCAAATGTGAACTTTGAGAAGCAGTCTAGCGACTTACGCGAAAGATTTTTGGATAGGGGGTACAGCCGGAGAATTATTAAAAGGGGATATAGACGGGCACAACTGACGAGTCGGAATTCAATCTTGCATCCTGTGGGGTCAAATACAAAAAAAAGTGATCAAAATAACACTCGGTACATTACCACATATAACAACCAATGGCACATGGTAAGATCTATTTTGGATAAACATTGGCCAATTTTGCATTTGGAACCCGCTTTTGCGGGGAATTTATCTTTAAGACCTCAGATGACAGCTCGAAGGAGCATGAATATTAAGGACATGTTAGTAAAGAGCCATTATATACCAACACAGCAAAATCCTTTTTCATTAAGTAGTCCCAGATTGGGCTGTTACCCTTGTGGTGACTGCCTATCATGTGCAAATATGGCTCGGACAACACATTTTGCGTCAATGATAGAAAATAGGGTCTTTGATATACGACATTACATCTCTTGCAGCACAGTGAACGTAATTTATTACGCAACCTGTGGCTGCCAGAAAGTATATGTTGGCCTGACCTCAAGACAACTGAGGATCAGGATAAGAGAACACGTGCGTGACATAATGGCTGCCAAGGATATTGAGGATATTACACTCCTTAAGACCATTCCCAGACACTTCAAGATACACCATGCCTGTGACCCAAAATCCTTTAAAGCATGGGGCATTGATAGAGTGTTCTGTGGTATTAGAGGTGGGGATTCCAAAAAACTGCTGGCTCAGAGGGAATGTAAGTGGATTATCACCCTTGGTACCATGGCCCCTGTTGGATTGAACGAAACACTAAGCTTTGCCTCCTTCCTTTAGAAAATTCGTTGTCTGCCATTCATTTTAAACGGTTTTATTCTGTATATCTATTAATTTATGTTTTTGTTCTGTTTAGTTCACTACCTTAGTCCTCCATACCAGAGTCTTTTCGAGTTAGTCGTGGCCGATGGGATGGAACATTATGAGCTGGAACTTTTAGAGAAAATTCTTTTACTTCCTGATATCCTGGAATATGATGGGATTCCATTGGAACACATTCACATGCTGCGTTTTTTCACTATTGAATCAACACTTATGAGTTTATGTTTAAACTATAGTATGGGATCTGTAATTCACTTCTGTGATAGTTTATTTATCATTCCTGTATTTTTTGAAGTCTATATCAACTGTCTATATTTATCTTATATGATTATGGTATTTCACACTATTGTGTATGGATGTCCGGGTGGAATGCACACTTGGATTAAGTTTTCCTTATCGGCATTCTCCCTGAACATCCAACAATAATATTTCTGTTCACCTTATTATTGCTGTTCATTTCAGCATCTTATTATTGTTTAATTATTCAGCATCTTATTATAAATTTTTTGTCACTTTTTATCATTTGATAAATAGATTGTCTAGTATGACTCATAATTTGGTATTACTTTGTATTTGACTTATTTTTTGTTAGATTATCCTATATCCATATGCGCTGGTTTTTCTTTATACAATCAGGAGGAGAATTCTTTCACTATAATAGCCTTTGTATATAGGTGGTGGATGACACTTCTGTTTTCCTCTTGAAATCAGTCTATATTCCAAAGAGGAAAACGAATAGATCTTTTAAACACCTTTCTCTAGATAACTTTTGAGATTTGCCATTGTTCCCTGTTACCTGCTTTGGTCCTCATTTGTGCGTGTCGAGTGTGTCGCCCGCGGTCCGTGCTCCTGTGGCTGGCTGTGCCTGTCTGCGCGTGCGCGGTTTCCGGAGCCGCGCATGCGTGGTCGGGTTCCGGCGGCTCGGAGTTGTGATTGTGTGGTGACTCACCTCGGCACGCACGATGGGAGCTAAAGTTCAGGCTCCCATTGGCCTGACAAACCAGCTGACTTCTCGACCTATCGTATGTAAGAGGTCTAATTTGTACAACTCAGAACACCCCTTGAAAAAGCAATCTACGCGAAACGCGCGTTGGGGTTTCTCTCCACACTTGGGAGCTGTTACAACTGAGGAGCCACATGGGTTAGTACTTGCTGGTCTTTTTTCACTAAAAGACTATTATATACTTTTTTGTCGTATTGTTACCAGGTTACCTGTATACTTAGACAAATGTCTGAAATAGGTTATCTTTATTACTGGTTCCTGTTCTGAACTAGTTACTTTATTGGTACTGAGTGTGTTTAGACTACTTACTACTATAAACAAACCACTACCTCTATATTCCAGATTATTGTTCACAGAAACGTAGTATACTGGGAATTTGTAGAGAATAAATGTCTGGACACAAGTGTTCCGTTAGCCTTATTACTGGGTTCTAGAGACTTTTTTCAAAGTATATGATATCTTTTTGGTAACTCCTTTTGGGAAACCTTCCCGATTAAATGTGACATATACAAACTGTACTAATTTAAGTAACTGTGTGGCTCCATACTGTCTCCTATTTCGGAGATATACAGTCATTGGGTTTGTAGTCTGTTTTTAATTATGTATTTCTGTATGTTTCAATAAAATTTGTATTTTTTGATATTTTGTGCTTCTTACTCAAATAGTTCCGACTCCTTGTTCTCGTGTATTTAGTATATGATGTTTGGAGTTTCTATCTCTACTATTGGGGAGCTGGGAATTGTTGCACTTGCTGGCAGCTCAACCCATATGACATTATAGTCCCATGAGACATTTGTGTATCATAAAACTCTTTGTGAACTCCCCCTTAGTGGTGTAAATGTCACTGTGGGTATAAACCCTTCAAGATCATATGTATTAACCCCTTCACGCACCCAGATGTGCCATTATGTCTGGGTGCGGGGGTGATGTTTGGAGTGCGCTCCATATGCTGCGGGTGTCGGCTGTATTTGACAGCGGACACCCGGGACTAACAGCTGGGAGCAGTGATCATGCTAATGAAGGCCCCCAGGGCTGCCTTCACTCTGCCTCTGCTAAGCCCTGTATGTGGCAGGGCTTAACAGATGGCTGTAAAAATGACGATATATTGCAATACGTTAGTATTGCTGTATATTGTACCAGTGATCTAATGGTCGCTGGTTCAAGTCCCTTAGGGGGGATAAAAAAGTGTGTGAAAAAAAGTTAAAAAAAGGTTTTCGTAGTGAAAAAAAATATATATATTAAAAGTTAAAAAAAACCTTTTCCATTTTTCTCCTAAAGTAATGTAAAAAATTTTAAAAAAACGAAACAAAACTGGTATCGCTGCATCTGTAAAAGTCTGAACTATTACAATATAGTCTTATTTAATGTGCACGGTGAACGCCATAAAAAATAAAAAAGTGATGTAAGTGACTATTTATGCTCCATTATTTACTTATTATGATGTTCAGACGAGTATTAAAGGGGTTATCCAGGTTTTTATGTGTTTCTTTCCTTGTTTGTTAAGTACTGGCTGCAAATGACTTAAAACATAAAAAAACAAGCAGTACTCTCCTATTCTCCCCCGGCGATCCAGCGGGGGAGGATAGGAGAAAAAAAAGTGATCAAAAAGTTCTACATACCAAAAAATGGTACCGATAAAAACTACAGCTCGTCCTGCAAAAAATACACACCGCTCAATCGGTAAAAAATCCAAAAGTTATGGCTCTCAAAAAAATTTTTTTTTTTAACAAAAAGTTTATTATCAATAAAAGTAGTAAAATATAAAAAAAATATATACATTTTGTATCACCGTAATCATATTGAGCCACAGAATAAAGATAAGTTGACGTTTTTACAGCACGGTGAAAGCCGTAAAAACTAAACCCAAAAAACAATTGAGGAATCACAGTTTTTTCCATTTTCAGCCCGCAAATAATTTTTTTCAGTTTCCCAGTACATTATATGAAACTATAGATGATACCAAAAGAAACTACAACTCCTCCCGCAAAACATAAGCCCTCACACCGCACTGTTGACAGAAAAAGAAAAACTTTATGGCTCTTGGAATGCGGGGAGTGAAAAACTAAAATGAAAAATCAAAAAATGGCTTCGTCCCGAAGGGGTTAAGACAAAAAAAATTCCAACTTGATCAAGAGCTCAGGTCTACACAATGGAGCTAGTCCCCCAAAATGGTCTGGCCAGGAATTCAGCCATATCTCCATTCCAGAAATTATTGTTATGTTTTCACCACAGGGCAGGTTGTCTGGAGATAAGTTTCAATGTAATCCCTTAGGTAATGATCCAACCTCTGAGAAGAGACTAAAAGAGCTGTTTTTCAAAGCTTGGCAAGAGGAGAATTTTAAGAGGCCTGCAAGTTCATACATACCACCGGATGATGTATTAAGATGCAGGTAAATGAGACATTAGCTCCAAAATATCAATTCTAGCATCTTGCTTTAATTTGCAGCACCCGTTTGGAACTCCCAATTCTTACCAGTTATTAAGGTTTTGTTTCTACACCAATTTTACCTCATTCACCTACTAGAAGCTCGTAAAAAAATGATAGCTTGTAGTTTGTAGCCAGTGAATAAGGAAGTATACCAGATTGGACATTAGAGTTGTAAATGCCATTCTACTACTCTATTTCTGAATATGAACATATTCAGTAATAAGAATAGAGGATATTTCTATATTACATACTGTTATGATATGGTAAGGGTGAAAAAAAGACGTAAGTTTATAAAGTTCAACCTATTCTCCTGCAATGTTGGTCCTGAATAAGGCATAAAAAAACATAAGGCAGAAGCCAATTTTCCTTATTTTATGGACAACAAATCTGGCAATCAGAATAAATCCATAGATTACCAACTTATCACGTTATCAAGTGACCATAGCTTGAAATAATATTACTTTCAAGAAAGACATCCAGGCCCCTTTTTTATTCTTTAAATGAATCAACCATCACAGCTTCCTCTGGCAAATAGTTTTTATAGTTTCACTGCTCTTACTGTAAAGAATCCCTTTCTATGATTGTGTAAAACCTTCCTTCCTCTAGACATAGCGGATGCCGCCTTGTTAAAGTTTCAGTCCTGGATATTAATAGATTATTAGACAGATCACTGTACTGTCCATTGATATATTTGTATAGACTTAGTGATTAGACCACCCTTAAAGAGACTCTGTCACCACATTATAAGTGCCCTATCTCCTATATAAGGAGATGGGCGCTGTAATGTAGGTGACAGCAGTGCTTTTTATTTAAAAAAACGATATTTTTTCACAACGTTAGGAGCGATTTTGGTTTATGCTAATGAGCTTTCTTAATGCCCAAGTGGGCGTACTTTTACTTTCGACCAAGTGGGCGTTGTACAGAGGAGTGCATGACGCTGACCAATCGGCATCATGCACTCCTCTCCATTCATTTACACTGCACTAGCGATATAGATATATTGCTATGTGCAGCCTCATACACAAACCCTAACATTACTCCAGTGTCCTGATAATGAATACACATGACCATCCAGCCTGGACGTCATGTGTACTCAGAATCCTGACACTTCTGAATCTTTTTTGTGAGATTCCAGCAACGGATACGAAATCTCGCGAGATCACGGAGCTAAACGAGATTTGGTTTCACTTGCCGGAATCTCACAAAAAAAGAGTCAGAAGTGTCAGGATTCTGAGTACACATGACGTCCAGGCTGGATTTCATGTGTATTCATTATCAGGACACTAGTAATGTTAGGGTTTGTGTTGGCAGATTTTCTTCCTGCCACAGTATTATTTATTTTCCTGTTGCTTACATCGCTCCAATATATTCTGCAGCGCCGTACAGAGACTGTTACCATTTACATCAGTCCCTATCGCCAATAGGGCTCACGATATAGATAGTTACATAGTTACATAGTTAGTACGGCTGAAAAAAGACACATGTCCATCAAGTTCAACCAAGGGAAGGGAAAAGGGAAGGAAAAATTTCTACACATAGGAGCTAATATTTTTTTGTTCTAGGAAATGATCTAACCCTTTTTTAAAGCCATCTACTGTCCCTGCTGTGACCAGCTCCTGCGGTAGGCTATTCCATAGATTCACAGTTCTCACTGTAAAGAAGCCTTGTCGCCTCTGCAGCTTGAACCTTTTTTTCTCCAGACGGAGGGAGTGCCCCCTTGTTTTTTGAGGGGGTTTTACAAGGAACAGGATTTCACCATATTTTTTGTATGTGCCATTAATATATTTATATAAGTTAATCATGTCCCCCCTTAGTCGTCTTTTCTCAAGGCTAAATAGGTCTAATTCTCTCAATCTTTCCTCATAACTTAAATTCTCCATGCCCCTAAATAGCTTCGTTGCTCTTCTTTGTATTTTTTCCAACTCCAGGGCATCCTTTCTATGAACTGGAGCCCAGAACTGAACTGCATATTCTAGATGAGGCCTCACTAATGCTTTGTAAAGTGGTAATATTACATCCCTGTCCCGCGAGTCCATGCCTCTTTTAATACACGACAATATCCTGCTGGCCTTTGAAGCAGCTGATTGACACTGCATGCTGTTATTGAGTTTATGATTTACAAGTACACCCAGATCCTTCTCAACAAGTGAATCCGCCAGTGTAGCTCCCCCTAGGACATATGATGCATGCAGGTTGTTGGTACCCAGATGCATAACTTTACATTTATCTACATTAAACTTCATCTGCCAAGTGGACGCCCAAACACTTAGTTTGTTTAAATCTGCCTGTAATTCATGAACATCCTCCATAGTCTGAACTATATTACATAGCTTGGTGTCATCTGCAAAAATAGAAACAGTGCTCTTAATCCCATCCTCTATATCATTAATAAATAAGTTGAATAATAGTGGTCCAAGCACTGAACCCTGGGGTGCACCACTTATAACCGGGGACCATTCAGAGTAGGAATCATTGACCACAACTCTCTGGATACGGTCCTTGAGCCAATTCTCAATCCAATTACAAACTATATTATCTAAACCTATAGTCCTTAATTTACCCATTAGGCGTCTATGGGGGACAGTGTCAAATGCCTTAGCAAAGTCCAAAAACACTAAATCCACAGCGGCCCCTCTGTCTAGGCTTCTGCTTACCTCTTCATAAAAACAGATTAGGTTAGTTTGACAACTTCTGTCCTTAGTAAAACCGTGCTGGCTGTCACTTATAATGCTATTTATTGTCACATAATCCTGTATATAGTCCCTCAATAGCCCCTCAAACATTTTCCCCACGATGGATGTTAAGCTTACTGGTCTATAATTACCTGGGGAAGACCTAGAGCCCTTTTTGAAAATAGGCACCACATTTGCGCTGCGCCAGTCCCTTGGCACTATACCATTATATAATTTATTTTTCTCAGATACACTAAGACCATTTTGTTTGGCAGCCAAATAACCTATCAGTATGTTTTTGAAGTGAAGGAGGAAACCCATGCAAACATGTAGAAAATATACAAACTTCATGTAGATGTTGCCCTTGGTCAGATCCAAATTCGGGACCGCAGCGCTACAAAGACGTACTGAGCCACCTTGCTGCCCACTGTATATCTGATGTGTATATAGCTACTACTCAGGTCAATAAGAACCAAATACAGCTGTATAAAGAGGGCATATTGTCTGACAATCTGTTATGATAGGCCTCAACCTCAAATCCAAAGAGTTAAATAATAAATTCAGTTCTTTAATGTTCTTCCACAGGTACCTTAGACTGTCAGAAAGCAACATTGCTTCATTGTTACAGAAGTACAAAGACTCAGGAATTCATGTTGCTATCCACCCGCATATGAAGGAGTCTGACATTGACATTAGTACCGTAATGTCATCTGAAAACATTAATACAGTGTCACTGTAGTCAACACAACTGACATCGGCCTTTCTTTACTGCACTGCCGAAACACAATGAATACTCATAACAATAAGAGACCAGCAAGTTAAATAAAGGTCATCTGAAGCAAAACAATCACTGTGAATTTTAGAATTTTCTTTATAAGCTTCTTGGTTTTAAGTTAAAAAAGTCAATTTCAGTTTACATATTTATTTATTTATTTACTTTCATTGTACTTTAACCTTACATTGATAAAGAGAAGAAAAAAATATATATACAGTGAAGGAAATAAGTATTTGATCCCTTGCTGATTTTGTAAGTTTGCCCACTGTCAAAGACATGAACAGTCTAGAATTTTTAGGCTAGGTTAATTTTACCAGTGAGCGATAGATTATATAAAAAAAAAAAAAAAAGAAAATCACATTGTCAAAATTATATATATTTATTTGCATTGTGCACAGAGAAATAAGTATTTGATCCCTTTGGCAAACAAGACTTAATACTTGGTGGCAAAACCCTTGTTGGCAAGCACAGCGGTCAGACGTTTTTTGTAGTTGATGATGAGGTTTGCACACATGTTAGATGGAATTTTGGCCCACTCCTCTTTGCAGATCATCTGTAAATCATTAAGATTTCGAGGCTGTCGCTTGGCAACTCGGATCTTCAGCTCCCTCCATAAGTTTTCGATGGGATTAAGGTCTGGAGACTGGCTAGGCCACTCCATGACCTTAATGTGTTTCTTTTTGAGCCACTCCTTTGTTGCCTTGGCTGTATGTTTCGGGTCATTGTCGTGCTGGAAGACCCAGCCACGAGCCATTTTTAATGTCCTGGTGGAGGGAAGGAGGTTGTCACTCAGGATTTGACGGTACATGGCTCCATCCATTCTCCCATTGATGCGATGAAGTAGTCCTGTGCCCTTAGCAGAGAAACACCCCCAAAACATAATGTTTCCACCTCCATGCTTGACAGTGGGGACGGTGTTCTTTGGGTCATAGGCAGCATTTCTCTTCCTCCAAACACGGCGAGTTGAGTTAATGCCAAAGAGCTCAATTTTAGTCTCATCTGACCACAGCACCTTCTCCCAATCACTCTCAGAATCATCCAGATGTTCATTTGCAAACTTCAGACGGGCCTGTACATGTGCCTTCTTGAGCAGGGGGACCTTGCGGGCACTGCAGGATTTTAATCCATTACGGCGTAATGTGTTACCAATGGTTTTCTTGGTGACTGTGGTCCCAGCTGCCTTGAGATCATTAACAAGTTCCCCCTGTGTAGTTTTCGGCTGAGCTCTCACCTTCCTCAGGATCAAGGATACCCCACGAGGTGAGATTTTTCATGGAGCCCCAGATCGATGTCGATTGACAGTCATTTTGTATGTCTTCCATTTTCTTACTATTGCGCCAACAGTTGTCTCCTTCTCACCCAGCGTCTTACTTATGGTTTTGTAGCCCATTCCAGCCTTGTGCAGGTCTATGATCTTGTCCCTGACATCCTTAGAAAGCTCTTTGGTCTTGCCCATGTTGTAGTGGTTAGAGTCAGACTGATTAATAGAGTCTGTGGACAGGAGTCTTTTATACAGGTGACCATGTAAGACAGTTGTCTTTAATGCAGGCACCAAGTTGATTTGGAGTGTGTGACTGGTCTGGAGGAGGCTGAACTCTTAATGGTTGGTAGGGGATCAAATACTTATTTCTCTGTGCACAATGCAAATAAATATATATAATTTTGACTATGTGATTTTCTGTTTTTTCTTTTATATAATCTATCTCTCACTGGTAAAATTAACCTAGCCTAAAAATTCTAGACTGTTCATGTCTTTGACAGTGGGCAAACTTACAAAATCAGCAACGGATCAAATACTTATTTCCTTCACTGTATATATATATATATATATATATATATATATATATATATATTTATATTGTAGCAATGCAGCTACTGGACAGTGCAGAAACTGTCGGGTTTTAAGCAACCAGGGAACATGTACAGCAGCGGGGGTTTTCTCTGCTGTTGCTTGGGTGTAAAGCCCGGAATAGGGCCTGGTTTGCTGGAGTGTTAAGGAGAAGGGCGGCTTCCACTCCATACAGACAGTCCATGTCTTGGGCTGTCTGATGAGCCTAGTTAGGCTTCACCTGAGGCGGCTCTTTAATTGAGGTGTGTGCTGTTCACACAGGGCTCTCAGTCTGGGGAAGACAGGCATGCTAGCCTGTGAGAGTCACCAACGTGTAAGGTACAAACTGCCTATGTTTTGAGGTGCTGGGCACAAGGCTCAGTGTCTCGTAGTGAGGGACACTGAATGTGTTAGTTAGAGGCTGGACGGCCTAGGGTTTATTTTGTATGTTTTTTTGTTGTAACACTGCTTGCTGTGGTGAAGACAATAAAGCTAGCTGCGTCTGGTTTAAACTTTTATTCAATGAGTTGGAGTGAACTTTATAAGTGTGCCAACCATCTCACCCTGGAGATGGCGATCCTGTGAGCCAAGTGGTCCCCAAGATGTCACAATATATATATATATATATATATATATATATATATATATATATACTTATTTTAAATTCTTTGTCCTTTTTCTGGAAACAAGATGTGAAATAATTTTCTATACCTTACTAAAGCCAGTTACATGTAAAGATGTCTTATCACCAGTCATCCTCTGATCCCCAATTTTGTCTCCAGCTCCATGGTGGGATGAGATCTCCCCATTTTTCTCAGGAAAGGAATGGTTAACAAAAAGATTTCCCAACACTTAAAGAGGCTCTGTCACCACATTATAAGTGCTATCTTCTACATAATGTGATTGGCGCTGTAATGTAGATTACAGCTTTTTTATTTTATTTAGAAAAACGATAATTTTTGACGGAGTTATGACCTATTTTAGCTTTATGCTAATGACTTTCTTAAGGGACAACTGGGCGTGTTTTACTTTTTGACCAAGTGGGCGTTGTGGAGAGAACCAATCAGCTTCATACACTTCTCTCCATTAATTTACCCAGCACATAGTGATCTAGCTAGATCACCATGTGCAGACACATACACACACATTAACGTTACTCAAGTGTCCTGACAGTGAATAGAGATCACTACCAGCCAGGACGTGATGTCTATTCAGAATCCTGACTCTTCAGTAACATTTGTGTGAGATTTACAGCACAGCAAGCGTAATCTCGTTTTAAATTACAGTTCACAGTGTAATCTTGCGAGATTACGCTTGCCTTGCTGTAAATCTCACACAAACGTTACCAAAGTGTCAGGATTCTGAATAGACATCACATCCGGACTGGTAGTGATGTATATTCATTGTCAGGACACTTCAGTAACGTTATAGTGTGTTTTTGTGGCTGCACATAGCGATATAGCTATATCGCTATGTGCTGTGTAAATTAATGGATAGAAGTGTATGACGCTGATTGGTCAGCATCATACACTTCTCTGTACAACGCCCACTTGGTCAAAAAGTAAAACATGCCCAGTTGGGCATTAAGAAAGTCATTGGCATAAAGCTTAAATAGGTCATAACTCAAAAATTATAGTTTTTCTAAATAAAAAATATTGCTGTAATCTACATTACGGCGCCAATCACATTATGTACAAGATAGGGCACTTATAATGTGGTGACAGAGCCTCTTTAACTCACCAAATGCACAATTTCTGACTAGAAATACAACTAATAATAATGAGAAGCAACAAGTGTATAAAATGACAGGCAATAAGAACAAACACTGAGACAAATAGAAAGTATCCTGCCCCTGAGAGCTTACAATGTAACGGGTATGAGTGACACAACAGGAACAAAGTGGTTATTTTGTTTAGGGGATCAGCCATTTGATTTGACAATAGGGAACATAAAAAAGCTGCATTAACTGGTTACCCATTCAGTATCTATGCCAAACCAGAAACATACAGTGATACAATGAGGGTAGCGAGTTAATGGCAGAATGTGTTATAGGCCATGAGTTGTGATTGCAGCATAACACATTTATGTGGCATAAACCTACTTGAATAAGTGCATTTTCAAGGTATGCTTAAATCTCTTATTTCTGGTAGGGAGCTAGTCTTATAATACAAGGCAATGAGTTCCATAGAATGGGTGCTGCGCAGGAAAGTCCTGGCGATAAGAGTGAGAGGATATAATGGGGGAGACTGATTGCCATAGTCACTGGCCAAACGAAGAGCTTGAATCGGTTGGAGGATGGAGATGAGGTCGGAAATGTATGACAGTGTAGCATGGTGGAGCTTTAGAGACTAGAACTATGAATTTAATTCTATGAGAAACAGGTAACCAGTGTAATGAGCGGCTGAGCGAGCAGAGGCATTGGAATTACCATAAGGCCCCAAGTACACAGAGCCTTACAGCAATGCATGGAGACTGTACAGGCTACCTAGTACAGAACATTACAGCCTCCACGTGCTACCATAGAAGCTACATCAGGTTTTTATATGTATGGAGATTTTCTCCCAAGAAGCAATGTGGAGCCCAATGGAGCCGTTTCTGTTGGATTTGTACAGAATCTGACAGAAAAAAAAATCTGTATGGCGCTGTATAATATTGGAGGCTCAATGCACTAGAAAGCAAGCTCTTAGGCTGGGTTCACACGACCTATTTTCAGACGCAAACGAGGCGTATTATGCCTCGTTTTACGTATGAAAATAGGGCTACAATACGTCGGAAAACATCTGCCCATTACGCGTAAATTACAGGTCGTCTGCACAGTACGTCGGCAAACCCATTCAAATGAATGGGCAGATGTTTGCCGACGTATTGTAGCCCTATTTTCAGGCGTAAAACGAGGCATAATACGCTTCGTTTACGCCTGAAAATAGGTCGTGTGAACCCAGCCTAATACTGCACCATACAAAATGGGGCTGTAATACGGCCACATGTATGAGGACTTAGACAAAAATATAGACATGGTTGCTTTATTTAATGAAAGCTCAACTAGTAATGAGTTATAGTTATCAAGGCGAGAAATTATTAAAGAGGCTCTGTCACCAGATTTTGCAAGCCCTATCTCCTATTGTAGCTACATCGACTTACCTGCAAACGCCGATGCTGCTGCAGAATCAAATGTAGCCTCTGGTGCCGATGTGCCCTCACTCGTCCGACACGATGCAGGACCTGGGGCAGGAAGTGAGTGACGTCACAGCGTGATCTCTCGAGAACACGCTGTGTCTGTGCACTGCCAGAAGCTGGGTGTTAACGAAGAGAAGTGGATGATGCTGATTCGTCAGCATCATACACTCCCATTCACAACGCCCAGCTAGTAAAAGAAGTAAAAACGCCCAGATGTACGCACATAATACACGCCCAGTTGTACTTTTACTTTAAACACGCCCAGTTGTACTTTAGAAAGCCTCATTTGCATAATATATAAAAATGGTCATAACTTGGCCAAAAATGCTCGTTTTTAAAAAAAAAAACGTTACTCTTATCTAAATTGCAGCGCCGATCTGCTGCAATAGGAGATAGGGCTTGCAAAATCTGGTGACAGAGCCTCTTTAAGGCCTGGAGGATAAAGACTGATTGATTAGATGTTTTTTTAGGTAAAGGTGAAAGGATATTTAATGGTCTGAATAGACAGAGAAAAGGACAGGTTCTAATTTAACTCCAAGACATTGGTCCTGATGTGTAGGAAGGAATGTTGTGTTGTAGATCAAGACATAAGGTTTAGAAGAGGGTGTAGAAAGGCTAATGGAAAAATTGTGAGATATAGAGATGACATGACAGAAGAAAGGTGAACAGGAGAAATGTTCCGGGAGGAGGTACATAGTTGGGTGTCAACATCATAACGATGGTACTGGGAACCAAACCCTGAGGAACCCAAACGGAGAGAGGAAGTGAAGAAGAAGTAGAACCAGCGAAAGATACGCTAGAAGATGAGAGAATAAAATTCACAAGTGCAAAGGTCACTCATGACATTCCCTGATTAAACCGGTTGATTATCAGTAAAAACAAACACATAGGACTCGGCAAAAGTTTCATAGAACGGAAAGAAGAGAAACTTTCTAGTTTGCAATGTAATACATCCACTTAGATAGTTTATATAGTAGATGATTTTCACTGGCGCTCAGTCTTATGCAGTGTATCTCTGATAATAATCTGATTTGAGCAACGTTTTTATTTTGTAAGATTTGTCAACATGTTTGAAAACTTTTTTATTCGACTGACGATCTGGTCATCATTATTGGTCAGTAGTGTTTAATGTGTGGAATTACCATGCCATATACAACCTAATTCTAGGTCTGATGTGACCATTGCTTGCCACCTTTGCCACTGTCATGAGAACACTCTTAGGGCCTGTTCACATCACCGTTGCCCTTCCGCTGAGGTTTCCGTCAGGTTAACCCCTCAACGGAAAGGCAAACGGAAACCTAAGCTTTCGTTTCCCTCACCATTGATATCAATGGTGACGGAAACCTAGCTAATGTTTTCCGTCTGTCACCTTTGTGACAGGGTTCCGTTGTTCTTGACGGAACCAATAGCGCAGTCGACTGCGCAATTGATATAGAAATCACAAATGGTGTCACGTAGCTTACACAATGCAGAAATGATCAAATATATATTATTAAACCACACTGCATATTAAAAATCACTAAAATGGTGACATTGAACATAAAGTTTATAAGTGATCTGTCTATGTTCCATAGGTGAAAAGAAGTTGCAGCACTCCAGCAAAAAGAGTTCCATTGTGGAACTGAAACGTTGCACTAATATGGGCTAAAAAACCTTAACTTGTTATTCAATGGATTTTGGCTGAAGAGCTGCAACTTCTTTTCATCTATTTGGAATATTTATATCCTTGGATGCGGTTGCATGATCTGTCTATATATGTAGATGACACAATGGTATTACTTTTATCATCTCTAAAATTGACAGATGATCAGTCATTTATAGATAAACTTAAAGGGATGTAAACATCTTTTCTTAAATAATAATGAAATAAATGAAACAAAAAAGCAGTACTTACCTATGCTTGCCCTGTCGATCCAGCACTGTCGCTCCGGCAACAGTCCCGGTGCTTGTTTGTATGCACGTAGCATGTAACACTGTAGCCAATCAGAGGGCTCAGTGGGGCTCTCTGGTGACGAATCGTATTTCTGGCATAATGCCAGAAGTATAACATATGGCCGCTGAGTCCTCTAATTGGTTGCAGCAGTCACATAATACGTGCATGTAAACAACCACCAGGACTGCTGGCGGAGCCTTGGCGATAGATCGCCATGGGCAAGGATAGGTAAGTATTGGATTTTTGTTTTATTTATTTCATTTGCAGCCCCAAAGAAAAACGTTTCACTTATCGGATAACACCTCTAATGTCGTTGATCAACACGAAGAAGCTAACTTTGAATTCAGAATATATAAGCTTGGATATGAAGTGCATAATGTGCATAGATAATTTAAGACAACAAATTACTCACTGATCGGGTGAATTCACACGCTGCGAAACTGCTGCAGATTTTAAGTACGGATTCTTCACTAAAAATCTGCTGCAATGTTCAGTACAATACATGTGGATAAGGTTCTTAGAAACCCCATGTAGCAAAAAAAAAATCAAAGCGGAAATGAGAGCATGTGCAGATTTTAGACGCATCATGTCCGTTCTGTTGCGGATTTGTCGTGAATTTTCACCGCAGATATCCCCTTTTGCAATACATAGGGTAAAGTCTGCATCAGATCGGTGCAGAATGGGTGCGGATTTGATGTGAAATCCACAGCAG
Organism: Rhinoderma darwinii; assembly: GCF_050947455.1. Taxonomy (NCBI): domain Eukaryota; kingdom Metazoa; phylum Chordata; class Amphibia; order Anura; family Rhinodermatidae; genus Rhinoderma; species Rhinoderma darwinii. The sequence continues at coordinate 37,197,654 of NC_134695.1, forward strand.
AAAAAGACTGCAGTGTGTGGACTCAATCAGCTGTTTCTAGAAGTGTAACTTGAAATTTCAGGGGCCCAATGCAAAATCTGCAACAGGCCCCCACCCCCCACCCCCGAACTTTACAAGCAATTTACCTTGTATGCTCGCAGGTAGCTGAGGATCCATAGAGCTGCCTTAGACACAAGTTCTCAGATGCAAATGCAACATCTGCAACTCATATAGTTATGTCCTTAAAAAATCCACACAATGATATTCCACCACAGGTATAATAAACACAGCGAAGACACAGTACAGTAGGGTTGCACGACGCATCGAAATATCGATACTATTTCGATGCAATGCACCCTCAAACAATTTGATACTATTAATTCATGTACAGTATTTAGATACTAATCTGTGCTTAGTACTCTAATACACGAATATAATGAGAGCGGGGCTGCGGTTGTGTAATACAGCCATTGCCCCGCTACTGACATCAAGTGTGTGCGCGCGGTCAGCATGATGTGATGTGACCAGCACTGCACTAATGACCGCCGTCACTGAAGACAGAACATGGCGGGCGCACTGCAAAACACCCCCATGTTCTCTGTCTTCAGTGCCTGCGCTCATTAGCGCAGCGCCGGCCGCATCACCTCATGCTGACCGCGCGCACACACTTGATGTCAGTAGCGGAGCAATGGCTGTATTACGCAGCCGCAGCCCCGCTCTAACGACAGAGATCAGAGAAACCTCTGTTCTCTGCCGCTATTTCCTTGAAAGCTGTGATCAACGCTGACTGCAGCATTCAAGGGGAAAATGAGAAGGGGGAATGCCCTTTGGATCGCGTCACAGGGAATCCCTGTGACGAGATCGAGGGACATACCATATATAGGCAAACAGCCAAGGGTCCATTGGCGAAACATGTCGGGGGGGCTATTCAAATAATTTTAATGCAATGCGGTATCTGAGATTTGGTGTCCTAATATAAGCAGGCTGCAGCCGCTGTCTTTGTTTACTTGTGTAGTGCGGTGGTATCTCAGCTGCATTACATGGATTCTGCAGCAAGATCTGATAAACTATAAATCAACCTTACCACTATTCAGGCCATCAGACCGCGTTGTGATTTTAACCGTTTTTGTGTGTGTTTGCTCCTAAATTTGAATAAATAAAAGTTACATTTTAAGTTCACCTTTAGTACTCAATAGGTACCTGGGAAACAAGGGCTAATTCATTTGCCATTGGCAATTTGGTGTTTTGTTTGTAAGTAACGGACAGGGCACCATCTGCTGTTCATAAATGACATTGCAACAATCAGTAGTATCGCTTGGCTAGATGCAGCATATACCACACTCCAGCATTCACTAATAAAATACACTATATGGACAAAACTATTTGGACACCTCCACATTACACCTACAGGAGTTTTTATGACATCCCATTCTAAATCCATAGGCATTAATTTGGAGTTGGTCCCCCCTTCTGGGAGGGTTGTTTTGGTGTTTTTTTTACAACATTTTGGTGTGTATCTGCGGGGATTTTTGCCCATTCATCCAGAAGAGCATTTGTGAGGTCAGACACTGATGTTGGAGGAGAGGGCCTGGCTCGCAATCTCCATTCTAATTAATCCCAAAGGTGTTAGGTGGGGTTGAGGTCGGGGCTCTGTGTGGGCCGGTCAAGTTCTTCTACTTCAAACTCCACCAACCATGTCTTTATGGACCTCGCTTTGTGCACATGCCGGAATAGACAAGGGCCGAACCTCAAACTGTTCCCACAAAGTTGGAAGAATACAATTGTCCAAAATGTCTTTGTATGCTGAAGAATTAAGATTTTCCTCCACTGGAACTAATGGGCCTAGGCCAACCGCTAAAAAACAACACCATAGCATTATCCCTCCCCCACCAAACTGTACAGTTGGCACAATACAGTCCGGCAGGTAACATTCTCCTGGCATTCACCAAACCCAGACTCCGTCCATCAGACTGCCAGATAGAGACGCGTGACTCATCCCTCATCAGAACACGTTTCCACTGCCCCAGAGTCCAGTGACGGCGGCTTTACACCACTTCATCCGACACATGGCATTGTGCTTGGTGATGTAAGGCTGGCATGTAGCTGCTCACACATGGAAACCCATGCCATGCGGATGTTAATACCAGAGGAGGTTTGGAACTGCAGTTATTGAGTCAGCAATGTGTATGATTTATGTTCATCTAATCAGATTACTCTGAAACATTTGGGGGGGATTCACATGAGCGTGATTTGGCAGCGTGTAGGGCGCGTGGTTTTCGCGCGGCACGCAATGCCCTATAGAAGTCTATGGGGCAGTACACACAGTCCGTGTATTTTGCGCAGCGTTTGTTCGCTGCGCAAAATACGCGACAGGTTCAATAACTCTGCGTGTTTCACGCATCACGCACCCATTGAAGTCAATGGGTGCGTGAAAACCACGCATGTCGCACGGAAGCACTTCCGTGCGAACTGCGTGTTTGCGCAACAGCTGTCAAAAGGATGAATGGAAACAGAAAAGCACCACGTGCTTTTCTGTTTCCAAGCATCCAAACGGAGTGTCTTTGCGAGGAGCGAACCCCGACAACCGAAGCTAACTTCACCGGGTTCGGCCAAACTCGTTTTGGCCGAACCCGGCCAAAAAATTTCCGGTCCGCGACGTCGGGAGACATTCACTGTGCATGGTGCTGAAAGAGTTAAACTGTTTCAGCACCATGGAAAGTGACTTGTGATCCCAAAATACATGAACCTGTAAAAAAAAAACGAAGTTCTAACTTACCGATTACTCCTGTCTCCTTCCTGCAGTCCGACCTCCCGGGATGACACTTCAGTTCAAGTGACAGCTCCAGCCAATCACAGGCCAAGCACAGGCTGCAGCCAATCACAGGCTGCAGCGGTCACTTGGACTGCCGCGTCATCCAGGGAGGTGGGGCCCGATGTCAAGAGAGGCGCGTCACCATGGACGCGTCACCAAGGACGCGTCACCAAGGCAACGGCCGGGAAGTTCTCGGTAAGTAGGAACTTTATCTTTTTTTTTACATGTTTTTCGCTGTTGTGTTCGGCATTCACTGTCGAGGGTGCTGAAAGATTTAGCTCTTTCAGCACCTTGGACAGTGACGGGCATCGACAAGCCTCATCTCTATGATGCCGGCTGCGCGAAAATCACGCAGCCGCGCATCAGACACGCATGACACACGCAGCTGTCAAATGGTTTTTGCGCTCGCAAAACGCCGCGTTGTTTGCGTGCGCAAAAACGCAACGTTCGTGTGAATCTGCCCTTACACGAATCAACTATCGCTAAGATCAGAATGATTCTGAGTGTTTGCAGCGACAATAGCCACATGTAAATGTAGACAATAGTACACAATAAATATTACAAATTATTGTTGGTGAAGATTGATCATTTTTACATCATTCATGTTTAGGCAAATTTATTGAATTTTAGCATGTAAATGGTTGTCATCAACCTTGTTCACACAGTGCAGATTTGCTGTAGATTTTGCATGGATTTTTTTAAACCAAAATCATAATTGAATCGAGAAGAGCAGAACTATAATTTTTTCCTTTATATATTTCTCCTCTCGAGTTTGCATTCCTGGCTTTGGCTTAAAAAATACATGCAAAATCTTCAGTATGTGAATAAGCCTTGTATCAATCTACAAAACTGTTTGTAGTAAGTGTGATAATAGTAAAGGTTTAAATATCCATCTTATGGCTGTAACAATTTTGACAGTTATTTATCACTAATCACTGCCGGGAGCACTTCATAAAGCTTTAATACAACAGTAAATAGTCACAGTAATGCTATACTCTAGTCGACTGCGCTATTGATTCCGTAAAAAAAAACGGAAACCTGCCGGAACGGTGACAAACGGAAACCATTAGCAATGTTTCCGTCACCATTGATATCAATGGTGATTCAAACGGAAGCTATGGTTTCCGTTTGACTTTCCGTTGCGGGGTTCCACAACGGAAACCTCAGACGGAACCCCTGAACGGAAAGCCAACGCTGATGTGAACAGGCCCTTATGGGACTAATTTCACATGGTCATCCAGTCTCTTCCCCCTCCTTCTCTCAAGTATATCTGCTAGTCAATCACAGTGAGATATCTCCCATCCCTCTCACTGCACTGATACATGCAGGATTGAAGCTATGCCTGAAGAAAGTAAAACATGGGGAGAAAATAGAGAAATGGACTAAAGTGTGGAATCCTAAACGTAATACATCAAAATATAAAATAATGCATGAGGGGCACAAAAATCCGAAAGCAGAATACAGAATGAATGGTGAGCAAATGTTGACAACAGCAATAGAAATGGGCCTGGGAGTTATCAGATAATGTGAAGGTAAGCGAGCACTGGAGTCAAGGTTACTTGGTTGTATAGTACTATTTTAGTAGCAGGAAGAAGGAGTTTATTTTGACACTTGATAAGTCACTAGTAAGATCTTCTCCCAAGAAAGACGTCATTGAAACGGAAACATTTCAGAGGTAGGCAACTAAAATGGTTCAAGGGCTGCATAACAAAAAATATCAAGAAAGACTTAAAGGGAACCTGTCACCAGCATTTCACCTATTGAACTTTACTTATCCCACACTGGCCGCTGCTATCAAAAGTTCATTGCCGTTATCCCCTCTCCTTAACTCTTCCTCCGACTGTAAATAACGGTCTGTAAACATTTTGCGCCTTTTATCGTAATAATCCGGTGTCCCTTTGTGCACACACACCAGAAGAGGACATCAATGCACAAGCGTGGGATTTTGTGTGCTGGGGGAAGGCGAGGAGCTGTCAATCAAAAGTAAGGAGGCGAGGTAAACTCGGAAAGACTTGAGGAATGAAGATTGGACTCTTTTATGCTCATTAGCATACGGCACAGGAACACTAAAAAACTGAATACTAAAGCTACAGAGCCGACTAAGAAGACAATTATAGGTTATATATAAATTATTATTCACCCACTACCACCTGGTATTGCTGGTTTAATAGGTGAAATGCTGGTGGCAGGTTCCTTTTAAAGTTTTAAACATGTACAGTTTAGGGTCTATTCACACTGTGTTTGCAGTGTATGTCGGAGGTATATATATAAAAATATTTCCCAATGTATACCTCTGATGTATGCCTCTAGGCTACAATGTTAAAAAAAAGTGTATACCGCAAGGTATACATATTTTCGTGGGATGCCTCTATATGGCATAGTGCAGCAGACTGTGCTATTCCATACAGTTGACGTATGCCAGCCTAACAGAGGCCACAAGGACACTCTTGACCTCCATCGGGTGAATGGAGGCTTATGCATACGCACTACATACGCAGTGTGAATTCAGCCTTAAAGGAGAGAAGGGAGGATATAAAAGGTATTAATAAAGTTCGGGAACGCAGTATTTTCAGGAATAAGGGTTTCTAGAACAATGGGGCACACACTGAAATTGGAGGGAGGAGGACTAAATTGTAAGACAAGGAAAAACGTATCTTTAGAAGGGGTAATAGATCCATGGAACAGGCTTCCAGCAGCTGCTGTGGGGATATATACAGATATTGATTCAAAGCATGCTTGGGGCAGAGTATGGGTATTGTCAAAAATGTTAAGAACTAAAAATAAAACAGTGTATATTATATATATATATATATATATATATATATATATATATATATATATATATATATGTATATATATATATATCCCTCTTTCTATCTATCTATCCATATATATATATATATTATACAAAAAGTAAGTACAACACCCCCTGCCCCCTGGAAAAAAAACGAATGAATATAATGTATTACATTATACACACAAAAAAGGGAAGTCTGTTTATATTCCTCCATCAAATTCTATGTTTCTATGGATTTGTTTTATCCACGGAAGAAAGAAAAGAGATCCAGCACATGCTTTACCCATAAAGCGTAACTTTTATTCCAGGAGCATTTTAAAGGCATCCATCTGTAAGTTTCTTTCACGTTTCTTACCATGTGGTCCTCAGTCATATCATATATCGAGCATGCCAGGATCTTTTCCGTGTACAGGAATTATATCTAATCAGTGGTGAGCTGATCGTCGTCTTTGGTCTTGTTTCAGTCACTAAATGTTTATTTGTCCATCAGGGTATGAGTTAACCCATTCCTGCCAGCACTTACAATAGATTTGTCAACAGGCAGGTTAAATTGTGGGAGTAACAAATATAAGATTACTTGGGGTCAAGGAAGAATGTTAGCTAAGGGTGGACCTGATATTCCTAACTGGCCAAACAGTAGCTAAAACATTTATTCGATCCTCTCTCAAATACGATCCAATTATCAGAAATATTTTTTACAAGAAACTATATTTACCAATGAATTAGGCTCTGTTCCGATCACATTTTGACCCTATGTTTAGCATGTACTCCAGGAAAGCTCCCAACGTACCTACATAACGTGTACATAGGACTCCATAGCTCGATGGAGGCCAAACGATTGTCCATTTGGCCTCCAATGGCTGGAATATGTCCGTGTACCTGGTATATGGCGGTGTGCCTCCAAATCATCTATCTGGTTCCCATTCCGCTAACGTTATCCAAGGAATCAACCACAAGGCCGCCAAACTCTTGGGGCTATCTGAGTAGCTCAACCCTAACTGAAGTCATGAGAAAGGGGGGGCTATTTGTGAATTTTGCTTCTTGGTTGGTACTTTTCCGCGTATCGTAGGAACAAGACTGTAACAGCTACCCACATTTCTTGGGACATTCGAACTTCTTTTGATTGCCCTACCAGATTGACAAATCACTGTATACTGTTGCGGTGGATGGATTGTGATTTTAGTTTGGTTGTAGTATATACTATAATATATTTCTTTATGCTGTAAAAAAAGCACATGAAAATAAATTTGGTGAAATTTTAAAAAAAATTGTTGGGAATGGGGATACCGAAATCACATTGACATGAATTACTTGAATGAACGACAGCTGAATTTTCCTGTTCAGCACTGGTGTATAAGCAGGAAATAATAATAATAATAATAATAATAATAATAATATCTAGGATCTCAACTTAAAAAATACACCTCCATCGACAATTTAAAAAAGCTAAAATATAGATTTTTTTTAAAAAGAAGATGTAGAATGATAAAGTAAAAAAAATAAACAGAAATAAAACGCACTAATTGGGATGACCACTAGGAGGTGACATAGCGCCAGCCAATTGGCTAGAATTGTCAGTGAGAGGAAGAGCAGACACTTCTTAGAGATGTTGTATACTGTTACTTATATTTATATTTATTTGCCTAGCTTCATTCGCATTTGCTCTTTGGTTGTCTATATTACCTTTTTGCAGCTATGTAAACTAAAAATCTGACTGTAAAACCCGCAAAAAATATTTATGGTTTATTGACTACAAACGTTTTAAAAGGAATTGTTCCTTTTCATGACATAACCACCAGATGGCGCTAGTTTACAAAAAATAAGTTGTTGAAATCTGAGAACCAACCAATGTGTCTTATCTCATAGAATGAATTTTCTTTAAAAAATAATAATATAAAACAAGGGTGAGACTGGGGTTCCTTGGTCCCACCAGAGATATTGAGGGGCCGACCTTCAGCTACACAGAACATGTGCATGTCCCCTTTAATTGCATTATAGATTTTGCTGATCTCAATGCACACACAGGTGTGATCAAGAGCTAATATGTTGTCAAATAATACAAAAATACAATATTCCCCTGCAGCAAGTGTTATGTTCTATTCTTCGCTTCATTTCTAGTTTTCTTTTGTTAGATCTCACGTCTTAATGTTGTGGCTGGGCAGAAATGGTGTCAGATCCTCTGCGCATTTGAAAAACATTTGGTCCTATGGTAGATCAGTCTGACTCTGACGTTAGTATGAACAGAGACTTACATGTATTATGTCAGATTTCCGATATACAAAAATATTCAGACATTGGCTTAGAGAACACCCTGCTTACTTAATAACATCGACTTGGAAAACTGTCTCTGGAAATGGACTAAACCAATCTTTCCTTTTCATCCATGATAGCCTCTTTTATATTCTGTAATATTGGGACGTATTTATATATAGGCACATTTAGGCCGGGTTCCCATGTAGCGTAAATACTGCGGATTTTCCACAACGGATTTCGTTGTGGAAAATCCGCAGCATAATACAGTAGCAGCAAAGTGGATGACATTTCAACAAATCTCATCCACACGCTGCGTAATTGCTTAGTGGAAAAATTGCTCCGAAATTGACATGCGGTGCAGTTTTTTAATCTGTATTGTATTTGCGTAAACGCTTCTTATTTGTTGCAGGATTTAATGGGGAGGTAAATCAGGCAACAAATAGCAGATGTTGCGTTTTTTTGCGGCAGAATCGTAGCAATTCCGCCGCATAAAAAAATCTTATACTTACCTAAAAGTCTGTGTTTCTTTGTCCAAGGCGGCCTACTGGGATGATGCTTCATCCTAAGTGACCTCTGCAGCCAATCACAGGCTGCAGCAGTCACATGGGATGAAAGGTCATCCCAGGAGGTCGGGGCTGCAGGACGGCGGAGGAATGCGTTGCCATGGTAAGTATCCTTTTTTAGTTTTTTCTGTGCAGTTTTGTGCAGCGGACATTCCGCCCAGAACAGGTGCGTGTTTTTGGCCACAATTCCCTGCGGCACACAGGGCGTATATGCTGTCTTCTTTTACCCTGTGTGAACATACCCTTATAATTAAGCAAATATGACAGAAATGCAGCTTCTTCAGTGTCCTGCTGGAATAAATATTTTTAGAAATGTATCCCAGAATGTTTTCAGAAGCTAAGCTTTATTACTGCGTCCAGATACATATCAGCATTAACAACTAAGAGTTAAATGGCTTCTCTAGTAGAACTTGTCAGTGCGCTGTACACATTCATGCATAACTACCATGTGGCCGTCCTTCTCCTGTTTTACTATTTAATTATTTATAAATTATTGCCTTACTGTCAGCCTGGCACATTCATGTTAGTTTATAAGACAGATAAGCAGTCATTTAGTCCACGCTGTATATTTCCCTGTCAACCTTTATTTAATATGTGGAAATATAGGAATTGATAAATAACTTTGCTTTGCAATCTTTTATTCATACCCTACCTTCGATCAGTCAGGGTTTGTCAAGTTCAGGACATGTCTAGATTTTACTTGTCCTGCATTTCAAATGAAAGAAATCGAAGTAATCCTTTAGTTGATATCCACCGCTCTCTAGGTTCGGGAGCATGTCGGGCCCAGTATTCTTGCTCTACCATCTAAATTGCGGTAGCTACACAATGCCATCATGTTTGTAGGGTACAGCCACCCAGCATCACCCAGACAGCTTGTAGTGTCAATGCCACAAGGCACTGGAACATCATGAAGGTGAAGAGTGACCAATCTGATATTAGATATTTTTTAGCAATTTCCTTACATAAATTCCTGTCGCGTTGCTTATCTTATGTCCCTATTTGTCTGTAGTGAACCTGATTTCAAGCGGAGACTGTTTGTGCCCAAAAAATTACTGTATGCTTCCATTGGGTTTTAACAGTAAAAATCTCATTGTCCAAACCTTATTGTGTAACCAAAGCGGGCAAATATTTCACCAGCAATATCTGCCCATTCTAGACATCCTGTAAAACATTTCCCTGAGATATGAGAAGGAACGTGTTCTTTGCAAATAGATTTTCCATTGTGTTTGAGTACTTCTGCCAGTCATTTGTGCTACTGTTTTATCTAACCCTATGACTGATGTTCGCCAAATAGTCAGATCAGGTCATGTAGAGCCAACATAACATAACGACATTGTCACTTTTTATGTTACTGTCACATGACCATAATATAGTCGTATTTTAGCGTCCCTATTTCGGCCACAGTACCTGGACACCCCTGCGGTTCTACTGAACCGGACTTAGATTAACATTCGACCCTATTACCATAGAACTTTCACCAGAACCCTATTAGGGTCATTTGAAAGAGGCCTTAGGCCGAGTTCACACACAACATATTTGCTGCAGATTTATGGGTGCAGAATCCGCACCAAAAATCCACTGGTAAGTATAGCTTAATGCAAGTGAACTGTGTTTTATAAAATCCTATTCACATGATAGTTAAAGATCTTTACGGGATTGTAGGCATGCTCCGGATTCTCAGATCCATAGCTAGCCCTGCCTGTTGCAGAATTTTGCTGTGGATTTTATCTACTGAATCCATTGCAACACATTCAACTTTTGCTGCTGATTTTGGTAAAGATTTTCAGGATAGTTCCATAGCAAATTTTGTTATGCTGTGTGTGAACTCATCCTAAAAGGTCTACTCTAATAGCATAAGTTTGTGGTTAATACTTTTTATTCATGTAAAACATATAAAATGTAAAAAGCTGTTTGTAAAATACTAAGGCTATGTTTACAAAGTGCAGATTTGCTGCAGATTTTCAGTATGGATTCTGCACTAAAAATCTATAGAAAACTACTGTACAATGCAAGTGAATGGGGTTTTTAGAAACCCCATCCACACATTGTGGGAAAAATCCGAAGCAGATTTCAGAGTATGCTGTGAATTTTCAAAATACATAATTTTGTAACATGAATTTTTGAAAATAAAATAATGACAAATAAAAATGCTATATCTTATGTTTAGATTTATGTTTATCTTTTTCGTTCTCATATAATTCAAACCCTAATTCAAATAATTGAAAAGTGCAGCTATATTGATGATGTTTCTCATATTGTCAGGGAGACTTTTTGAATGGCTACCAACTGTTTCAGCAAACTAACTATTGAAACAGCTAAAATAAGGTTAAAATGACAAATGCCTACATGGTGCCGAGAAGTAACAATTTACAAAAAGATTTTACAAAAATTAGAATAATGTTTTCTATTCTTTATCCTATTGCAGCGTTCGTTTGAATGTATACCTCAATTGCATTCTGATGAATATAAAATATATTCCTCATAGCAAAGGCAAATGTTGGTAAATGCAGTTCAAGTCTCTAAGGGTTAAGATATTTCTCTGCCTCTGCGGGGGGCCTAGCATTTTAGATGAGTTTGGTTAACACTGCAGATGCAGCCTGCTGATTTACCAAACTCTCTAAATCAGAGTATGAAAAATAATTACATTCTCGTTTCCTCTTTTTAATAAAAAGGTCTGGATTTTGGGACCACTTGCAAAAATCGAAATTGTTAGCACTGCAGTATATTTTATTATCCCTTCAATGTAGAATAGAATATATAGTATAATAAGAAAAAACAATAAAAATTTGTTGTGACTAAGAATTAGGAAAATAATAAGTCAAAATGTTAGTGTAGTGATGACTTCATGCACCTCCCAGTTGGTAGGTGCATCATACAGCACCCATGGGGCTCTACTGTACTTTCATATGCCTCTGATTTTATACGGAGGCCTATGGAGGTTTTTCGTGGGCCTCCATAAGAATCTTACAGAAAAAAATGATTCATCGGATGCTATAGGTTAGGAGCTTTTCTCCCCTTGAAGCATTGCTCTGCACGAGCACCATATGGCAAACACATAGAGTGCCTATAGTTCGATAGTATAGGCGAATGGACTCCGTGTGCCGCCATGCAGTCTCCTGCCAGGAAGGACTGTGCTTATAATCTGCACAGATTTTTATAACAGGTTGTTTTTAACTCTATCATTACCAGTCCTCTTGCTGTTCTGTTCACACTAGTATTTGAATTTTAGGTGAAACATTGCATTTGGCATAATTTAGTTGTTTTTTCATCTAGTCACAGATCAATTCTCTTAGTGAATACTTGCTTTGACCTGCAGAACAAAGTTCACTTTTCAGAAGATATTCCCTTAATGCATAAATTGTCGACACAAACAATAATTAATATTGTCAGATGTCCACGTATTTATAAACTTCTATAAATTTTACTACAATTCATATTGGGAAAAGAATGAAAGAAAAAGTTAGTGATTGTTATTTCTGGCTTCATGTGACTGGCACGGTACTTTGCATTTTATCTTTTGTCTGAGTCTTATTAAAATGTCTTTTTGGAAGCACGGTGCTCATATCGAATTCAAGTCAACTCCTCCTTACCTTGCCAATGACAGGGATATCAACAGAACCCCAGGTTTATGCTCCCGGGTGAACCGAGCCTGAGGCAAAATCAGCTGTAATAATTCTAGTTACTGAAAGAATAAAAGAGTATTAACAGTAGCAGCAAATTCAGCACACAATTAAGTTATATTGTTAAACCTTCACGTGTAGTAGAATTTAAATTGCCGTTCATAATATAAAATCTGATGCTCATTGGCTCGAGGATTTATAATATAAAATTCAAGATCTATGTAAACTAAAACAATGACCTAAAGCTACACTACATCCATAAATGCTGCAATTTACGATGAACGCTTTGAACTAGATATGTTATTGGATAATATGATTTATCTGCATGTACACTGTCCAAATAAGAATTTGGTAACAGTTATGTTTCTACGCAACAGCAATTCCTCCATTTAGCGCTTTTGTAATCTTCCATTTTGCTTCTTTTCTCTCACTGGTTTTTCCCTCTCTCTATGGCTGTAACAACTTCATATTTCCCTGAAATGCCTCCCAGTAATAGCTTTGACTCTATGAACATAAGCTAGTACAGTAGTCATAGGGGAAAGTTTTTTTTTAAGAAGAGAGAAATCCCCAAAGGAATGTAGTTTCCACTTATAAATGTTTCATTTAACACTCTTCCAGCTCAAGAAATTTTGTGCAACAAAGATCCCAAATTACTCGGTGATGATTTATGACAAACAAACTATAGCCTTGTAGGATTTCTCACACGCTTTGGCTAAATATTATTTTCACTTTTGGATGTGTGGAAAATGTGAAGGATTCAGGTGAAAGAGAATATAATGTAATTAATTACATGAAAATGGCCAGGCAATAATGGGAGAAACACAATCTCTCATCGGATGATCGTATCGTTTATGCAGTGCAAAATATTATTGTTGTCGGCATCACATCTCCTTGTGTAAACAGGGAGATAGTAGAGAATAGGAGGGATCCTCCAGCTCACCTGGATATGGTAGTCACACCGTCTGTAGAGCTCGGGTCCTCGTGTCGGCACAAGTAGTGGATGAACAGGAAAGATGTAGGAATGGATCCAGCGCTGAGACCAGGTAAATCGGTTTTAAAATCGGAAACTTCTTCCAAGTTTTATTTTGCAAAAAAAAAAGGTAGTTTTAAAAATAGACAATCGGTATTCCTTCAGAATACAATGGCTAGTTGAAAACCTAACACATCAAAGAATGTAACCCACAACAACGAAATTGTACTTTTGGACTCATTACAAGTCATAAATCTCTCTAAACATTCCCTAACAGGGGCTCAAGCAAGGATTTTGAAAAGAAGTTTAAATTTTTGCCTAACAACTAGATTAAATAAATTCTCTATTATTAAAGATCTACATCTCTTTGGACGTAAACTTACCTATAAAAAGATTTTTTCTAAACATGAACATAATACTCCACTAGAAGGACAAACTATAGTATTCCCAGAAGATCAAATATTGGAGCAAGAAATGGAAACTATTAGGGACCTGGAGGAACTACTCTCAGAAAATTTCAACCAAGATGAAATAAATGAAATAAATAATCCAATTTTGAGTACTAAAAAACATCTAAAACCAAAATCTACCATAATGCCACCAATGGATACATGTCCAGCAATAAAAGTATTTGTGGACTTGGTTAGTAGAGATATTCTGTCACTTCCGGTCCATACAACAAGTGACAACATCTCGCCTGAAGAACAAAAAGCGTTAAAAGAACTTAAATTATGGGATGATGTAGTCTACAAGCGATCTGACAAGGGTGGAAATATTGTTATTTGGCCTAAGGATAAATACATACATGAGGCCAAGCGTTAACTACTTGATAAAAACTGTTACAAACCCCTATGGGGTGACCCCACATCGCAATTTGTAGAAGAATACAAAATCATGATAGAAGAAGGTTTTAGTCTGGGAGCTATATCCCTCAATGAAAAAAAGTTTTTAATGGTAAAAGATCCAAAAGTAGCCACTTTATATCTACTTCCTAAAATACATAAAAACAAGGATAACCCTCCGGGAAGACCTATTGTCTCTGGTATGGGAAATTTAACTGAAAAATGCAGCATTTGGTTGGACCATGAACTTAGAGATATTGTCTACCAGTTGCCTTCATACACCAGAGACACCATGCAGATTTTGAAAGAAATAGAAGGAATAAACATAAACCCAGATGAGATCCTGGTGACTTGCGATGTGGAAAGTCTTTACACAAGTATTGACCATTCCAAAGGATGTAGAGCAGTGGAATTCTTTCTATCTAAGGATACCAATTATAACCCTATACGGAAAAACTTTGTCCTTCATGCCCTTAAATTTATTCTTACCCGGAATTATTTTTTATTCGATGGTCGTTTTTATTTACAAATCCGAGGAACAGCAATGGGAGCGGCAGTTGCTCCCACCTTCGCTAACATCTATCTGGGTTGGTGGGAAGAAATGGTCGTCTTTGATGACAGAATGAGGTACTTTACTAATCATGTCAGTTTATGGCGGCGTTTTATAGACGATATTCTGGTGGTCTGGAGTGACACTGTCTCCAACCTTCAAGAATTTATATGCCAACTCAATGATAATAATTACAATCTCAAATTGACACTGGATTTTAGCTATAGCTCCATACCATTCTTGGACATCAATATAAAGATGACAATGGAGAATTAAACACGGATCTATATAGAAAAGAAACTGCCACCAACAGTCTGTTAGATGCTGAGAGTGCACATTCTCATAGCACCATTAGGGGAATCCCCAGAGGTGAATTTCTGCGCCTAAGACGCAATTGTTCAACCTTTGACATTTTCAAAGAGAGAGCTGCAGAATTAAAATTAAGACTACAAATGAGAAATTACTCTAATAGAAGCATAAAAGAAGGCTATAATATAGCATTACGAACTAACAGGACTGATCTCCTAACTCCAAAGAAAAAAGACCTTGAATTCCCACGCCAACCTAGATTCATTACCGACTATCATGAAGACTGGAACATAATGCTTCCTAGGAAACCATGACTAAGGACGCAGATCGCGTCTGAAACGCGTAGGCACCCGCCTTTTCCCTTCAACTAGCCATTGTATTCTGAAGGAACACCGATTGTCTATTTTTAAAACTACCTTTTTTTTTGCAAAATAAAACTTGGAAGAAGTTTCCGATTTTAAAACCGATTTACCTGGTCTCAGCGCTGGAACCATTCCTACATCTTTCCTAAACAGGGAGATGTGTGGGCGACATGATGAAAATGCATGGGGACGAGCGATCGTAGTTGCGATCGCTCGTCCCCATACATCACTGATCATAGCTACTTGTGAAAAGAGCAAACGAGCGCAGATCAAAATTGGCCAGTGTAAAAGGACCCTTAGTGTCCCCGAACGACACTTTCTCCTTCCTCCTCCCTTAGGGTGTTGAGTCACAGAGGAAGGGGCTCCATTGCATGTCCTGCTTCAAGTGATAGGGAGCATCACCCTGATGAAGACATGATCAAGTCGAACAGTGACAATTCTGCGGTTATAAATAGTCACTTCGAATTAAAGCCTTTTTGCATTTTGGACCGGGCCACCTTCGAGGTTCCTGTTTTAGGGCTATGCTCACTCTGCCCTTGTTAACTTCCACAATGTATTCTTGCTCCTTTTTTTATATACCTGGGGGTTCAATGTCAGTTATTATTTTCACTTTTCCTGTCACTAATGCTATTTTTACTTTTTACAGGATGCGTGGGACTTTACGCCATCGCAAAGGTGCTGGTGGTTGTCATGGCAGCCCAGGGGCCTAATGAAGGCCCCCAGTTCTGCCTTCACTCTGCCTCTATTAAGCGTGCCTCTGGTAGGGCTTAACGGAAGCCTGTAAAAATGACAATATGCTGCAATACATTAGTATTACAGAGTATTGTACCAGCGATTGCTGGTTCAAATACCCTAGGGGGACTAATAAATGTGTAAAAAAAAAAAGTTTAATATATTTTTTAGTAGTGAAAAAAAATATTAAAAGTATAAAAAAATATATTTTCCCTTTTTTCCTCTAAAATAATGTAAAAATAAAAAAAATAAACAAAATTTGTATTACTGCATCCGTAAAAGTCAGAATTATTACAATATAACATTATTTAACTCGCACGGTGAACACCATAAAAATTTCTAGCTGTAAAAAAATTTGTAATAAAAAGGATCAAAAAGTTGAATGTGACTAGCCAAAAAATTTAGCAATAAAAACTAGAGCTCGTCTCACAAAAAATAAGCCCTCACAGCGCTTAATCAACAAAAAAATGTAACAGTTATGGCTCTCAGAATGTGGTAAAACAAAACATTTTTTTTTTAACAAATAGTTTTTTCTTTGTAAAAGTAGTCAAATATAAAAAACTCCTATATAAAATTGGTATCACCGTAATCGTATTGTATAAAGTTAAGTTGTCATTTTTACTACACGGTGAAAGCCGTAAAAATGAAACCCAAAGAACCATGGAGGAACCTCAGTTTTTTCAAATTTCAACCCGCAAATATTTTTTTTTCAGTTTCCCAATACATTATATGATACCTCTATTCGCAGGTAAAGGACTGTACTTACTACTCTTCTGTGCATGATGTACAGCAAACTAGATAATATTTGTCAGTCACCAGTTTGGTTTTTTTCTGGCACCCAGGCTCCTCAATGGCTCAGATATGGTCAGACCACAGAACTATGTTTCTGACACTTGAATTCCCTTAGGAAGTGCCCAGAGAGTTGCGCTGGAAATTGAACATATCTCCTTGGTGATGCGGTATGCCGGAGGGAGATTACGTTTTTTCTGACCCTTGACATTCCTGAGGCAGTGCCTAGAGAGTGACTGTGGAAATTTAACGCCAATCTTCTTGGTAATGCTGTATGCCCAACTTGGCCCAACTGTACACCTTTTCCCATATAGTGGGAAGTCCTTAAAGTGTCCTCCGAGGGGTTTTCACCCAGCAGGGCTCCCGCCATTAAAAATAAAATACTACTTTAAAATTGAGAGGTTTTGAACAGGCTTATAAATAGAATGGTCTCCCCAGTCGTTTTGATGGAATTAAAATAAGCTAGGAGACAGCTGAAAGCCCTGATGTTTCAGGACTCTGAACAACACAGGTATCGCATTCATATATTCTCATACGAGTATTCTAACAAATTCAGACGAACTTTAGGTAACTTTTTGTGTTCCCCACCGTAAGCTACCGGATGGAACATCTAGGCATGATTCACGGGGCATTACTGCTTCGTTTAGGAACTACTTTCAGGCGCACTAGCTGACATGGCCCATATAAACATCCTTAAGCAGGTGTGATTACTGCCCTCTCCACATTAGATGATTCTGAGGTGGAATCTGTAGAAAGGTTCTGCTCATAGCAAGACATCTCAACTGCATTATAATCTACTGATACTGGCAAAAGCCGTAACCCAGATGGGTTTACCGTCCAGTTCTATAAGCTATTTTCAGACCAATTAATATCTTTTTAACTAAGGTATTTGATACCAGATCCGACACTTGTCCTTTTGCCATGCAATTATTGGAAAGTCATGTCACCATCCTTCCCAAACCGATAAAGTTGCCACGTCCTGTTCTAATTATGATTCATTGTCATTGATTAACTTGGATGTTAAAGTTTTCTCTAAGACCATTGCGAATCCCAGTACTACTAAATTTCATTCACAGGGATCAGGCCAGTGACAATATAAACAGAACACTCTTGCTCCTGTACCATGTGCGCAGGCAGGCAATCCCAACTTGCCTGGTGACAGTCATTGCCCAAAAAAGTGTTCAACAGTGTCTATTGGCAATTTTTTGGGGAGTTTTCTTAAGCAGATCGAGGTTGGCCGTTTCCTTTTTAGGAAAGATCCTTTCCCTATGCCATCGCCCTATACCCAGAATTCAGGTAAATTAAGTCCTCTTAGATTAATTCACCATTGTCAATGGCACACGACAATGGTGTCCTCTCCCACCCCTGCTGTACAGATGTAGCCATCTTTAACTTGATTCTGATAACTTGCTGCAGTGTGATATCATACAACAAAAGCCATTGAAAAGTAATTGAAAAAGTCAGGATAAGGGATCTAGCCCTTGTTTATTTAATGCGTTAAAAGTCAAGGTAGAGACGGCTACATCTGTATATCTTGGCGATGGAACATTTAGCGATTGCCTACCGGGCTTATCCCAACATTTTGTTGAGTTTGAGGTTGGGCAGCAGCATAATAAACTGTCTTTGTATGCCAGTTATCTATTCCTATATATTACAAATCCTCAGATCTCTTTCCCAATCTGTCACGACTGAGAAGCAGCTGATCAAACAAAGTCTTTGATAGTCTCTGGGGGTAGTGAACACAATGATAGTCTCTGGGGAAAGCAAAGTCAATGATAGTCTCAGGGGGAAGCATACTTGCTGGAAGAAGGCACCGACACCGGACACTGGACCAGGCACTGGACACGGGGATAGTGCAGACCCGTGGGCTGGCACTGGTACCGGACACAGATGGCTACCTCGTCACAGACACTTGGGTTGGCACAGGCAACTGACATTGGAGTAGTGTAGTCGTCCATACCCTTGGGTTGGCATGGGCACCAGATACTGGAGTAGTGTAGTCATCTAAACCTCAGGTTGGCATGGGTACCAGACACTGGAGTAGTGTAGTCGCCTTGACCCTTGGGCTGGCACTGGCACCGGACACAGTTGGCATGCCTTTATCTAGATCCTTTTTGCTACATCTTTCCTCTTGTATTGTTTTTAATGGGTATATGACTTTTGTCTTTATATAAAATTTATTGTAAAATTAACTTTCTTCTCTTTCTAGACATGATATGCATGTTTGGGGATGTCAGGACAGTGCTTCACTCGTACCCTACGAGGAAAGGCGGGATCTAATTGATTTTTTGCATTTGTTGACAGTAAAGTTATATGGCTGATTATATTGAGGGTTACTGTGATGATCTCTTTCAACAAATTATGTTGTGATAAGGATATGACATGATGGTGTATCTGGCGGCTTGTATGCACTACGATATACTCTAAAATTAAGCTATAATAAATAATATTTGTTCGCAGGATCTGGTTGTAGATATTCTCTATTCGACATGATATGTTAAGGGATGTAGATTTGAGTACCAACTTATTGAACTTTCCCATTACAGATAAATTGCCACCCTGACCCTTGGGATGGGGGTCACACTACATGGGAGGTGATTGCACACTCTACGGGGTGATGGTTTTACGATCATGCTGTGGGTGATGGTGCATCACTGGGGGATGCTTTTGCTCCCTTAGAGAACACCCATGGGTTGTGTTCCTCTAATAGGGTGCTAAAATCTCTATACTAGGTACATTAAGTTACACACCTGAGGAGTAAAGGATATTTTGCTATTATTAGTGGCTATATTATTACTTATGAGGCGTTAAGGATATTTTATAATTAGTAGTGGCTATATTAATATTTATGGACATCATTTTTTGGCACATTATGTAAATATAACATGGAGTGGACTGCCTTTCAGGCTGACCGCTGCAGATAGGAGTACTACATGGAGATTGTATTTTATTTCCTGACATATTGATGTTTGTATGTGTAAGATCGACACTAGGATCCATTGTAGCTTAATGACATGTTGCATCCTCCTCTGATTGCCTCACAATGGTCGGGCCCCTATGATGTGCCGCTCTAACATTGGTAGGGTGGCGTACTGAACATTAGCACATAAACAGTGCTAGCGCTTCCTTATACGCATGCAGGGACACTAAGTTAGTTTTTTTTTGCCAGGAACAAAGATGGCTCTGATGCCATAGTTATCGTTTATAGTTCCTGGTATGCTGGGATAGGTTGGGGAAGATTTTCCTGGTGCACGCGCTGGCCCTTTAAGAGCAGGAGGAGACACCAGCAGGAGCTCAGCGGTCTGTGGTCGCGGCTGCTGGTGAGTGCGACCGCGGCCATTACACAATCTTGATAAGGGTATGTTCACACGGCTTATTTACGGACGTTTTCCGCCTCGATTTACGTCCGAAAATGCGGCTCGATAGCGTCGGCAAACATCTGCCCATTGAAAGCAATGGGTTTTACGTTGGTCTGTTCCCATTTACGCGTCGCTGTCAAAAGATGGCGCGTAAATAGACGCCCGCATCAAAGAAGTGCCTGTCACTTCTTCAGACGTAAATGGAGCCGTTTTCCATTGACTCCATGGAAAAACAGCTCCATTTACATCCGTAATTGACGCAGCGAAAAAGCGCCTCAACATGCCATTACGCCTGAAATTACGGAGCTGTTTTCTCCTGAAAACAGCCCCGTAATTTCAGCCGTAACGGACGCTGCCGTGTGAACATACCCTAAAGGGATTCAAGAAATTTGAACAGGTCAGTAACCTTAAAGTAAACTTTTCTAAAACTGAAGCCCTAAACATCACTTTACCACGCCAGGTCATGGAGTCTCTGAAAACTTTCTTCTCGTTCTAATGGAAAAACACTGCTCTAAAATGCCTAGAAATCCAGGTCCCCTTAGACCCTGTCAATCTGAACTCGTATACCGATCTGCCCCTACAGCATACAGTCCAAATTCGTAAAGAATATAACCAACCTCAACTATCCTGTTTTGGCTGCATGTTTTTGTTTTCTTTATACCATCAGGCAGCTCCACTAACTAGCTTTGTAGATGGCCAATACCCCAATCCATCAAAGCAGGGCAGGGTTGCCAACCGTCTGTAAATTTACGGACAGTCCGCAAAATTGGTGATTTTTTTTCTGCCGTCCGTAGCGTCCAGCAGGAAAAAAACACTGTCCGGTATTTTTCCTCATTCTTTGGAACTTTGCACTGCGCATGTGCTGAAATGTACATGCACAGTGCAAAGGAAGAATAGGCCATGGCCGGGCATATTTTCAGATTCCGCTTGATTCCTGCGGAATCTGAAAATATGCACGCCACTGCCAAGTGAGTTCGGTAACAGCCCGGGAGTGGACCAATCCAGTCACCTGACCTGTCACCTGTGCTCACATCAGCGTCATGAGGTCAGGTAACTCAGGTCATGTGACTGGAATGGTCCACTCCAGGGCCGTCACCGACCCCAGTCAGAAGTGGACCTGTAACCTCCGCCACGCCGCCGCAAGACCTCCTCGTCTCCTCCTATGTTGGGTCGCCTAAAGGCAAAGCAGAGAGTGGTAGCAGTAGGCTACCGCTCTCCGCTCTGTTTGCAGTGGGGTACTAAGAGCAAGGGGGGAGAGTGGCACTAAGAACAAGGGGGGAGAGTGCCACCAAGAGCAAGGGGGAGGGTGGCACTAAGAGCAAGGGGGAGAGTGGCACTAAGAGCAAGGGGGGAGTGTGGCACTAAGAGCAAGGGGGGAGTGAGGCACTAAGAGAAAGTGGGGAGTGTGGCACTAAGAGAAACGGGAAGTGTGGTACTGAGAGAAATGGGAGGAGTGTGGCACTAAGGGAAAGGGGGGTGTGGCACAAAGAGAAAGGGGGGAGTGTGGCTCTAAGAGAAAGGGGGGAGTGTGGCACTAAGAGCAATTTACATGAAGTGGTTGTGTGGTGCTATTTACAATGGGGAGCTGTGTGGTACTAGTTACAAGGGGGCTGTGTGGCGCTATCTACAAGGGGGGCTGTGTGGCGCTATCTACAAGAGAGGGAGCTGTGTGGCGCTATTTACAAGGGGAGCTGTGTGGCGCTATCTACAAGGGGAGCTGTGTAGCGCTATTTACAAGGGGGCTGTGTTGCGCTGTCTACAAGGGGGAGCTGTGTAGCACTATCTACAAGAGGGGAGCTGTGTGGCGCTATTTACAAGGGGGGCTGTGTGGCGCTATCTACAAGGGGAACAAAGGGGGCACGGTTACTGATGGTAAGGGAGGAAAGGCAGAAAAGGGAGGATATTGAAAGGCGCTGCTGCGTGGCTGTTGGAAGATACTGACGGTGGGAGACGAAATAATATGAAAAATATCAATTTATTGTGAAACAATTGTGGCTACGCGTTTCAACGCTGTACCAGCGTCTTCCTCAGGCCGTTAACATTACATACAAAAACTGTTTCTTATATATCATCAGGTATTTGGGTTCACAGGAAGAAGAAAAGCCGCCAAGAGGAGAAAGGTCAAAGTGTGACCGTGACGTCATAAACAGCATTTGTAATAGGAAATGTTAAATTTTAAAACAAGTTAATTATCATGAAGGCTAAAAGAAAGAATGACAATCGATAATACCTTATAAAAAATTACATAAAATAAATCGGAATTGTAAAATAATACATCTGTTATATACGTGTAATGACAGGGGGATAGGGAAACAGACAGTGAGCCCTAATCTACCCACCACTCAGTCCCTGCCTACTTGCAACGACCCGCCCTAGGCGACGGGGCACAACTGGGCGACGGTCCCTACGCTCAGTACGTGCATGACAGACAAACAGACAAGGGGACACAAGCAAAGGGAAATGGGGCAGTTGCCCACGTAAACACCGTGAGCAACAAGAGTGGTGAACGAGCCGAGTCAAGCCAGGAGAGTACGAGGTACCAAACGCAGAGCAGGAGAGTAGTCAGTAAGCCAGGGTCAGTATGAAGCAAGGTCAAATAGCTAGAAGCTGCAGCAAGGCCAGGAAACCAACAGAGAAGAATCACAAGCAATGGAGGAACAGGAAAGGCAGGTATAAATAGACAGAGGGCGGGAGCTAGCTCCGTCTGGCCAGGCTGCGATAGGCTCTCCCACTCCTAAGCCTGCCATCCTGAGTGGTGGAAGATGGAGTCAGTCTCAGAGACATAGAATCAGGTGCAGACTGATTACCCATGGGCGTATACACAGAAATTGTGCCTGGCAGATCCTTTACAGTACCCCCCCTTTTATGAGGGGCCACCGGACCCTTTCTAAGTGGACCTGGTTTATTGGGGAAACGAAGGTGGAACTTCCTGACCAATACCCCAGCGTGAACATCCCGGGCGGGTACCCAAGTCCTCTCCTCAGGCCCGTATCCTCTCCAATGGACCAGGTACTGGAGGGAGCCTTGGACCATCTTGCTGTCCACAATCTTGGCCACCTCGAATTCCACCCCCTCAGGGATGAGAACGGGAACAGGAGGTTTCCTCGAGGGAGCCAAGGACGGGGAGCAGCGTTTAAGGAGGGAGGCATGAAACACGTCGTGTATACGAAAAGATGGGGGCAACTCCAGTCGGAAGGAGACAGGATTGAGGACTTCAATGACCTTATACGGCCCTATAAACCGGGGAGCAAACTTCTTGGACGGGACCTTAAGGCGCAAGTTTTTAGACGATAACCACACCAGATCCCCGACCATAAACAAGGGGTTAGCAGAACGTCTTCTATCAGCCTGAGTCTTTTGTATGCTCTGGGACGCCTCTAGGTTCTTCTGAACCTGGGCCCAGACTGTGCACAGTTCCCGATGAACGACCTCTACCTCGGGATTGTTGGAACTACCAGGTGAAACGGAGGAGAACCGTGGATTAAACCCAAAATTACAGAAAAAGGGGGAGACCCCTGACGAGTTACTGACCCGGTTATTAAGGGAAAATTCGGCGAGGGGAATGAATGAGACCCAATCATATTGACAGTCAGAGATAAAACACCTTAAATATTGTTCTAGAGACTGATTTGTCCTCTCGGTTTGGCCATTAGTTTCAGGATGGAAGGCAGAGGAGAAGGACAGATCAATCTCCAACTTTTTACAGAAGGCTCTCCAAAACAATGAAACAAATTGTACCCCTCTGTCCGAAACAATATTGACAGGGACCCCATGGAGACGCAGGATGTGTTTGACAAACAAGGTAGCTAACGTCTTAGCATTGGGTAGTATCTTGAGGGGCACAAAGTGGCACATCTTACTGAAGCGGTCTACTACAACCCACACCACCGACTTGCCTTGAGATGGAGGCAAATCGGTGATAAAATCCATGGAGATATGAGTCCAAGGTCTCTGGGGAATTGGCAAAGAACGTAGTAAGCCGCTGGTCGGGACCTGGGAGTCTTGGACCTAGCACAAACCTCACAAGCGGCGTCGTAGGCCTTAACGTCTTTAGGCAACCCAGGACACCAATAGTCTCTGGCAATGAGGTGTTTGGTACCCAGGATGCCTGGATGACCAGATAGTGCGGAGTCATGATTTTCCCTAAGTACCCTTAGCCGGAATTGCAGGGGAACAAACAGCTTGTTCTCAGGAAGGTTCCGGGGAGCTGAACCTTGATCGGCCGCAATTTCAGAGACTAAATCAGAATCAATAGAAGAAACGACTATACCAGGAGGCAAAATACAAGCAGGATCTTCCTCCGAAGGAGGGCTGGCCATGAAGCTACGCGACAGAGCATCGGCCTTAATATTTTTAGACCCAGCCCTATAGGTAACCAAAAAGTTGAATCTAGTAAAAAATAGCGCCCATCGAGCTTGTCTCGGGTTTAGCCTCCGGGCAGATTCTAGGAAAACCAGATTCTTGTGGTCGGTAAGGACCGTTACCTGGTGGCTAGCCCCCTCCAGGAAGTGGCGCCACTCTTCAAATGCCCATTTAATGGCTAAGAGTTCGCGGTTGCCAATATCATAGTTACTCTAAGTGGGCGAAAACTTCCTGGAGAAGTAGGCACAGGGACGGAGATGGGTGAGGGACCTGGTACCCTGGGACAAGACAGCCCCCACTCCCACCTCGGATGCGTCAACCTCCACGATAAATGGCTCCATTTGGTTGGGCTGAACCAGCACCGGGGCCGAGATAAAGCACTTCTTAAGGACCTCAAAAGCCTGGACAGCCTCAGCAGGCCAGTGGAGGAGATCAGCACCTTTGCGAGTGAGGTCCGTAAGAGGCTTAGCGATGACCGAGAAGTTAGCAATAAATCTCCTGTAATAATTAGTGAACCCCAAGAAACACTGTAACGCCTTCAGAGAGGCAGGTTGGATGCATTCCGCCACAGCCTGGACCTTGGCGGGGTCCATGCAGAATTCATGAGGAGTGAGGATTTGACCCAAAAATGGTATCTCCTGCACCCCAAACACACATTTTTCGGTCTTCGCAAACAGTTTGTTTTCCCGAAGGACCTGGAGCACCTTCCTGACATGCTCAATGTGGGAGGACAAGTCCTTTGAAAACACAAGTATGTCATCAAGGTACACTACAAGAAATACCCCCAGGTAATCTCTTAAAATCTCATTTATGAAATTCTGGAAGACCGCGGGGGCATTACACAACCCAAAGGGCATGACGAGGTATTCGAAATGACCTTCGGGCGTGTTAAACGCAGTCTTCCACTCATCCCCCTCTTTGATGCGGATAAGGTTATACGCCCCCCGTAGATCAAACTTAGAGAACCATTGGGCCCCCTGAACCTGATTAAAGAGATTAGGAATCAAAGGAAGGGGATACTGGTTCCTTACAGTGACCTTATTCAAGTTACGGTAGTCAATGCATGGCCTAAGACCACCATCCTTCTTCCCTACAAAGAAGAAGTCAGCACCTACCGGAGAAGTAGAGGGGCGAATGTAACCCTTGGCCAGGCATTCCTGGATATACGCTCTCATGGCTTCACGTTCGGGACAAAAAAGATTAAATATCCTACCCTTAGGGAGCTTAGCTCCTGGTACCAAATCGATAGCGCAATCGTATTCTCTATGAGGAGGTAACACTTCGGAGGCCTCCTTATAGAAAACATCAGCGTAGTCCTGAACAAACTCAGGTAGCGTGTTCACCTCCTCAGGGGGAGAAATAGAATTAACAGAAAAACATGACGTCAAGCATTCATTACCCCATTTGGTAAGCTCCCCAGTATTCCAGTCAAACGTGGGATTATGCAACTGCAACCAGGGAAGGCCTAAAACCAAATTGGACGATAATCCCAGCATCAACAGTACAGAGCACTGCTCCAAATGCATGGAGCCAACAAGGAGTTCAAAAACAGGGGTATGCTGAGTAAAATAACCATTAGCAAGAGGAGTGGAGTCGATACCCACTACCGGGACAGGTTTAGGCAAATCAATCAAAGGCATAGCTAGAGACATAGCAAATTCCACAGACATGATATTAGCAGAAGACCCTGAATCCACGAAGGCACTGCCGGTAGCAGACCTACCACCAAAAGAGACCTGAAAGGGAAGCAAGATTTTATTACGTTTCAAATTTACGGGAAATACCTGTGCGCCCAAGTGACCTCCCCGATGATCACTTAGGCGCGGAAGTTTTCCGGCTGCTTATTCTTACGCCTAGGACTGGAGTTCACTTGATGCTTGTCATCCCCACAATAGAAGCAGAGACCATTCTTCCTGCGGAACTCTCTACGTTGTCGGGGGGACACGGAGGCCCCGAGTTGCATAGGTACCTCCGAGTCTTCCGTGGAAGAGCGAAGCAACGGGACCTCGAGAGGCATCATGGGGGAGTCAGAGGGGAAAACACAAAAACGTTCAAGTTGTCGTTCCCTGAGACGTTGGTCAAGTCGTACCGCTAAAGCCATAACCTGGTCTAGGGAGTCAGAAGAGGGATAGCTAACTAGCAGGTCTTTCAGGGCGTTCGACAGACCCAACCTAAACTGGCACCTTAAGGCAGGGTCATTCCACCGAGAAGCTACGCACCACTTCCTAAAGTCAGAACAATACTCCTCAACAGGTCTCTTTCCCTGACGTAAGGTCACCAGCTGACTCTCGGCAAAGGCAGTCCTGTCAGTCTTGTCATAAATGAGTCCGAGAGCAGAAAAGAAAAGATCAACGGAGGAAAGTTCAGGGGCGTCAGGAGCCAAGGAGAAGGCCCATTCTTGGGGACCTTCCTGGAGCCGGGACATAATTATACCCACCCGCTGGCTCTCAGAACCTGAGGAGCGAGGCTTTAAGCGAAAGTAGAGCCTACAACTCTCCCGAAAGGAGAGAAAAGTCCTCCGGTCCCCTGAGAACTGGTCAGGCAACTTTAGATGGGGTTCAAGAGGTGAGGTGAGGGGCACTACCATGGTAGCATCAGGCTGGTTGACCCTCTGAGCCAGGGCCTGGACCTGTAGGGAGAGACCCTGCATTTGCTGAGCCAGGGTCTCAAGGGGGTCCATAGTAGTGTGAGGGACCAGGGTAGCCTAGGTATATGGGCTTGTGATTATGTAATGACAGGGGGATAGGGAAACAGACAGTGAGCCCTAATCTACCCACCACTCAGTCCCTGCCTACTTGCAACGACCCGCCCTAGGCGACGGGGTACAACTGGGCGACGGTTCCTACGCTCAGTACGTGCACGACAGACAAACAGACAAGGGGACACAAGCAAAGGGAAATGGGGCAGTTGCCCACGGCAACACCGTGAGCAACAAGAGTGGTGAACGAGCCGAGTCAAACCAGGAGAGTACGAGGTACCAAACGCAGAGCAGGAGAGTAGTCAGTAAGCCAGGGTCAGTATGAAAGAAGGTCAAATAGCTAGAAGCTGCAGCAAGGCCAGGAAACCACACGAGAAGAATCACAAGCAAAGGAGGAACAGGAAAGGCAGGTATAAATAGACAGAGGGCAGGAGCTAGCTCCGTCTGGCCAGGCTGCGATAGGCTCTCCCACTCCTAAGCCTGCCATCCTGAGTGGTGGAAGATGGAGTCAGTCTCAGAGACATAGAATCAGGTGCAGACTGATTACCCATGGGCGTATACACAGAAGTTGTGCCTGGCAGATCCTTTACAATACGGTTCGAAAAGTGACCAAATAGGAGATCAATAAAAAGCATACTTTATGTATATAGAACTATGCAGTAAGCGATTTATCACCATTCAGATTAAATTTCACTTTCTATATCCCCAAAAAGTTTTTTTATCAACTACATATTTTCTATATACAAAAAGTATGATTTTTATTGATCTCCTATTTGGTCACTGATTCGTCAGCATCATACACTTCTCTCCACAACGCCCAGTTAGTAAAACAAGTAAACACGCCCAGTTAAAAACACAATACACTCCCAGTTGGACATACGAATAAAAACACGCCCAGTTGTCCATTTCAAAGCTCATTTGCATATATATATAAAATAGCTCATAACTTGGCCAAAAATGAACATTTTTAAAAAAACAAAACGTTACTGTTATCTACATTGCAGTGCCGATCACAAGCAATAGGAGATAGTGATTTGAGAATCTGGTGACAGTGCCTCTTTAAGCTACAGCAGTAATTTGTCTAGCCCAAGCCTATACCGTATATTTGTTTTTTGCAATGGTCTATGGTAAGACTTCCTAAATATTATCTTCTTTTGTTGCCTTCATTTATGATGCACTAACCATAGAGACAGACCATGCCAATGAAGATACCCAGGAGGAGCCTCCTTGATTCTTGTATCAAGGGCTTTTTTAGCGCTGTACCTCATTGCCTGCTTCAAATTTTCATCGCTGTGGTCCACTGGGGAAGGCAGAGAACATGGCAGTCAGCGTGTAGATAGGGTAGAAGGAGAGGGCTTGGCTAGAAAGGTGTGCATTTGGGGGTTCCTCATTTTGATTTTGTCAGGGGCTTTCCTTTTTCAGTACATGGCCGTGGTCATAACATACTATGTATCTGATATTGCCATATAACCTAAGCAAGCTCTGGCTCTCTTAATTTAAATAGTCAAATATTCTATTATAGATAAAATATATAACATGTATGTAGCATTCAATTTTGCAGACATTGTTTTTTTGTTTATCGTATTGTTTTGTATTGTCATGTCTTGTGTATTTTAATTGTTATTGTTTCTATATCTATATTTATTTAGACACATTTATATATGGTTTTCCTTCATCTCTGTAATATTATCACATGTCACACAGATATTCAATGAATTATTAAAATGTAATGTAATTGCAGAAATGACAGCCACTTTGAATAAAACAGACAAAAATATTGTTTTTTCATTTTTTAGTTCGAGACCAGCAGCCAGAGTTACACCCACATTTTCCCACATATTCCTATACATAGGCCAGTTGTATGTATATTTACTTTAGGATATTAGAAATCTCAAAGCTTCTTTACTGTCAAGCAGAAATCTCCACATAATTTACATATTCAATACCTGAAGCCAGTATTGGCCAGCTCCCAGCTTCAATCCCTAGTGACCCGTTTTATTCACATGCAGTTCATGTCTCATATCGCTTCATAATATTTATGTTGTGGACGACACTATGTAATATACATCTTATTTATATGCATCTTTAAACAAATGCCCTTCTTGTTCTCCTTGAAAACACATAGTTTGAAGTAATATTCTGTTCTATTGTGAACAATAAAGTGAACAGGAATCCACAATTACCAGACTGGTTTTAATCATTTAAGCTTCTCATTGAATGCTTTTTTTTTTTTTTTGACCAGTACGCTGAATGCTGTCAGAAGAATCTTTATGAAAGAGTATGATGAAAATCATATTTATGCAGCACAAAATCCAAGAAAAACATCACTATATGAATAAGCGAGTCATTCACAGACATAAAAAGCCTAACCCATATATTTGTAAGCCTGTAATAGGGCTGCTTACTGGTAAGGTTTTTTTCATACTGATATGGCACTTAGTATTTAAATACTTTCATAACCAAATTTATAACAATTATAATAATGTGTGTTTTATTTTACTAATTTCAAGAAGTCATTCTGTCCTCGTCCCCGACATGAATTATTGGTGAGGGGGCATAAATGAAAAATACTCACCTCTCCTACAGATGTGTCTATCCTCAACTTTGTCTTATCCTAACATATCTTGAGATGTGTGGCGTGAGATAACCAGCTTTGAAAAAAATATATATTTTGCTATACTCTGTCATGAGATATTTAAGTTATATGTGTCTATGTTTGGCCATCCAGTGGTTGTAATATGAATTGCAGACTGTCAAGGGTTTTGCTAGCATGTCGCGATATTGTATTCAAATAGTTTCATGAGAAATTGGATTTCTTAATCAAATTCAAGCAAAGGTAAGTGTGGAAACATCTGCATTTTCCCTTGTTGCTCCTCTCCTGGATTCAGAATGAAGTGGACAGTGATGTCACTAGCTGTGCACACCCACTCCATTCATTTTCAATGTGCTGACATCTGATTAGAGGTGTCTAAACAGTGTATGGAGCGTCTCAGATAAGCGCTTCCCCATATTCTCACTGGAAGGAAGAAGTAGTCTGAAGTCAAGGTTAAATTGGTCGCCATGACCAGGATCGCCGTCAGGAATTTTCAGGCCCCATACAGCAAAGGAATCTGGGCCCCCGTCCCCCTCATTATCAGCGCGGATGCAAAGTAAAGGGGCGCGAGGTAGGGCAGGGGTGAAAATCAAACTAGCAGGGTATCTTTGGAGGGGCAGGGACAAGAGGTGGGTAGGTCCTCTATCAGGGGACAAGGGGGATAAACTAAGTGTCAGGGCTTTGTGGGGGAAGAGGGAGGAGAGGGCTGGGAGAACTGAAAGTGGCAAGGGTGGCCAGGGGTGAGACGCAACCTGAAAGCAGCTCTGTGAAGGGACAGGGAGGAGGTAGCGGCTCTGTGTAGGGACAGGGAGGAGACAGCAGCTCTGTGGAGGGACAGAATGGTGTCAGCGGCTCTGTGAAGGGACAGAGGGGAGACATCGGCTTAGTGGGAGGTAAAAAGGGAAGCAATGTGTGTGCAGAGAATCTGTCTGGGTGTAGGGGGGGC
The DNA here is from genome assembly GCF_050947455.1 of Rhinoderma darwinii. Taxonomy (NCBI): domain Eukaryota; kingdom Metazoa; phylum Chordata; class Amphibia; order Anura; family Rhinodermatidae; genus Rhinoderma; species Rhinoderma darwinii. Next base: position 37,228,190 of record NC_134695.1, read on the forward strand.
GACATAAACAAAAATGATTGCACTGATCTGCTGCCTGTACACAGCAGAGTAACTCACCAAGATGTAACCTGGATGATGTTTTCGCCTTCTCTACACACGCAGAACACACATCATCAGTATACACACCAGATGACAAAATGAATTCAGACACCAGACCCCCAAACCAGAAAAAAATTCAGACCCCGACCAGACCTCTTAAGTAATTCAGACACCTTTCCACCAGACCTCTACATGCGGCCAAAGTTTGGCATTCTGACTTTTACGGTCTATCTAGTGGATATGGGAGTTGGATAACAAAACATCTGATATGGGCTCTGTGGGAAAGATGCCCTATTTAATAGTGGTGCCTCTATATAACTACATGGGATAATGTCTCTATGATAAGCGGTGAGTGACAATAGGTGACTATGCGGTGGAGGCAGGGAGAAGGTTCAAGGTAATATGGCCTCTGTAAGGGGAAGAAGGCAGCAGCAAGGGGGAGATGCCAAGTGGCAGGTAGCAGATTCTAGAAAGCATGAGCAGGGGGCATACAGATAAAGAGGCTTTGTAGAGGAGAGGGCAGTAGGGAGACACCTTGGCAGGTGCTTTGTAGGGGAAGGGGCAGGTGGCTGAAACGAAGGTTCAGAAGCGCTCAGCTAAGTGTTGCACCTTCTGCTGTGATCAGCACTACCTGTAAGCTAAAGACAACTCACATAGATGTTCTCTGTGAGCCGTCTTCAGCCTGACAGAGAGCGCTGTTTACAGCCAAAGGTGCAAAGTGCTCAGCTGAGCGCTTCTTCACCTTCGTTTCAGCAACAGTGGGGGTTACAGCCCCCAGACCCAACCTATCCAAACTTTTGATATGTCTTTATGACAGATCAAAAGTTAGATGAACGTGTAGTTACTATTTAAGTGGAAGGGGGGAAAAGAACTTGCCTGGGCTGTGTGTGTGGGGGGGGGGGGGGGGAAGATAAGTTTACAAAACAAAAATATTATGGATCATACAGGTTTATCTCCACCCCCCTTAAGTATTGTCTTACTCTACAAATCAGGTATAAGGCGGGATTCACACGACCGGGTCGTTCCCGAGCCCGAGTGTCGGCCGGTAAAATCGGCCATTTTGCCCGGCCGGTTTGCATAAAGTTATGCATCTGTGCCGGGCCGGGCAGATCCGGACAGTGACATCAGCGGCAGCTCCTGAAGGGGAATCCCCATGTGTTCGGGGATTCCGCTTCAGGAGTTTCCCCTGATGTCACTGCCCAGATATGGACAGAGACATCAAGCGCTCTGTCCAGGAGCGGAATCCCCGAAAACACGGGGATTCCGCTCCTTCAAGGAGCTAAAGTGCGGCTAGCACATAGCAGAGCGGGGAGATACCTCCCCGCTCTGCTATAGTGGCGTCGCTGCAGTAGTAGCAGCCACAGCAGCTGCTGCTACTATCGGCGCCATCGAAGGTGTCGCCGGGCCAGGGTGCTTTTAACAAGCAGGGGACGGGAGCCAGCGCAGCGCTCCCTCCACCTGCTGTACACCCCGGCCCTGCAACACAGTGTACAGCGTACAGCCATTCGTCAGAATGGCATCAACTCCTCCTCCTCACATGCACTCTGCGCTGTGAGGAGGAGGAGATAGAGCGCAAGCGCCGGGAAACCCGGCCATCACTCGGAACACATTCCGGTGATGGCCGTGTAATACCCGGCCCCATAGACTTCTATGGGAGCCGGGCGGCCGGGCAAAGATAGAGCATGTCCTATTTTTTGACGGCCGGATTTCCCGGCCGTCAAAAAATCGGTCGTGTGAATAGCCCCATTAGGGGTCTATCATTCCTAATGCAGCCGGGTGCCGGCCGATTTATGAACGGCCGGCACCCGGCCGGGAAACCCTGCCGTGTGAATGAGGCCTAAGCTCTCTCCCTCTTCCTCAGATATCCTCTCTCCTTCCTCTAACTCTCCCTAGGTATAATTTCTCCCCCTTCCTTCATGTGTCATGTCCTTTACCCCTAGGTATCATCCCCAGTGGCGTAGCTACCAGGGTCGAATCTGTCGCAATTGCGACCGCACCCGCCCCCCCCCCCCCCCCGCACAAAGTCTATAAAAATGTACTATAGTGACTGGGGCCTACGTAATAACCTAATAAACTACACGGGCCCCTGTTACTATAGTACCTGACACAAAAAAAACACATTAGTAACACATGTGGTAGGCTTAGATACAGGGCCCATGTGTGATACTGTCTGATGGGCCCTGTATTTAGGACTAGCACATGGTAGACTTAGATACAATCCTCCAGTAGACAGTAATCTTATACTGTATAAGATTATTATCTGCTGGACCCTGTATATAAGCCTGCCTTGTGGTAGGCTTAGATACAGGGTCCAACAGACAGTATCACACATGGGCCCTGGACATAAGCCTACCACATTTGTTACTAATGTTGTTGTTTTTTGTGATTGTGCTTTTTTATTTCAATAAAATATTTCTTCTATGACTTTGTATTTTTTTTAACTTTATTATTACCGCTTTACTAATGGCCTCTGGCTGATTGACAAGGTCCATTAGTAAGGTGAAGCTTAGTGTTAGCCGATGACCCCCATTATTACCCTGGTACCTGCCGCCAGCAGGGGTGCCGGGAATAGCTGGGTACGACCAAGTACCAGACCATCTGTAGTGATGGCCGCCGCAGTCTGGTATTATTAATCTGGGAAAGTCAAAAACAGTGGTCCTTCCCACCCTGCTAATGCTAGCCTGCTGCTATGTTGTATCTGATTGGTTATGAAAAATGGGGGGGGCCCACCTCATTTTTAAAAAATGTATAAAAAAATTATTGGAAAAAACGATGCGGGGTTCCCTCATTTTTCATAAATAGCCAGATACAACATAGCAGCAGCAAGCTAGCATTACCAGGGTTGAAATGCCTCGGTTTCTGGCCTTTCCAAATCTAAGGCTTACGTCCTCCCCAGTATCTGACCTTCACTACAGATGGTCGGGTATTGGATTGTACCCGGCTCTCACCGGCACCCCTGGTGTAGGTGGGTACAGGGGGAATAATGAGGGTTACTGCTAGCCTTTTCACTGGCTAATATTAAGCCCCACCTTAGTAATGGACGCTGTCAATCAGCCAGCGGCCATTACTAAGGCGGTAGTAATAAATTTTAAAAAAATACATGGACATAAAAAATATATTTTATAAAAATGTAAAAAAATAACACAACCCTCGTTAACCATTTTATTGAGAATAAAAAAACGCTGTCATCTAAGTAGTCCTTGAATCCGAAGTAGTCCAACAACCGAACCTGTAAAAAAAACACAAACACCCAAAAACATTTGTAACACATAAAAAAAGCAAAGCAATTATTATTCTTACCTTTCCTGGGTCAAGTGCTGGAGCCGCAATGTCAGCAAGCTGGGCCCTATATCTAAGCCAATCATGTGTGATACTGTCTGCTGAGCCACTGTATCTAATCCTATACAAAGCTATTCGGGTCGTTGTGCTATATATATGCTTTCTCCTATATATAAATATGTATATATATATACGCACACACATTATTTCTGGGGGGGGGGGGGGGACATATGTATTGGGGCTATTGCCCTTGTCGTTTCAAGACCTTAGTGACGCCCCTGGCTGCTAGTGCTGCATCGTTGAGTCACTTAGGAGACCCAGCGATGCAGCTGAAAGCTGCGGGCCGTCGGCCATGAGCAGAAGTTTGGGGGGCCCAAGAAGGACTTTTGCATCAGGCCCATGAGTGTTTAGCTAAGCCCCTGATCACCCCCCCCCCCCTAGTATAATGCCCTCTTCCAGTGTCCTCCCCCTGCAGCATCATTCCCCTCCCCACCCAATACCATCTCCCTGCCCCATTATCATCAACTTCCCTCAGTTTAATTGAAAGAAAATGTGTTACCCACATCTGTACTATGTCCTCTCATCACTGCAGGATAGTCCATTATTACTAGCAGCAGCTCTTACCGACAGCTCTTATCTCCTATCCTGTGTAACCAGAGGGAGAGGACAGGTTTATTGTCACATGTTACACAGCACAGGAGATGAGAGCTGTTGGTAAGAGCTGCTGCTAGTAATAGAATCCTATGCTGCAGTGTTGAGAGGATAGAATACAGACATGGGTAAGATATTATTTTTATTGGGGGATATGATGCGACGAGGCTCCGGGCAGCAACAGCTTGACACCGACATCACTCACTGTGACAGAAGACTGCTGCAGCTCCTACTCAGCGCATCCACTGGGCTCAAAACTCGTGCTGCCACGCTATTCATGAACTTTCTCCTCCTGGTCTCCTCCCCCAACGCTATCACTACATTGTGGAGGAGGAGGTGCCGGCATTATGTGAACATCTCACGATCAGGCAGGCCCTTATGGGTTTACTTCGGTGTAAAAAAAGGGCCCCGGTCCCATGATGGGACCTATTTCTTTTACCATAGTGAAATCATAAGAGCCACACTGTGATGAGCAAATCAATCCCCCCCTTTTTTCCAATGTATAGCCAAGTTCCTGACGGCAGTACCGCGGGTATTGCCCTGATGGTGGCCCTGGCCATGACGTCCGCTGTCAGGGTCTGGAAGAAGATTCGAAGTCCAGTGGCTGAAACAATCTGAAAGAATGGTGTTATTAAGCAAGAATAGTCAAGTAACAGTCCAGGTTCGGTACACAGATACATTAGATAGTTTGTAGCATAAGCCAGAGATGTGGTCAGAAGCAATTCAAGTTTTGTACATAGATATGCGGCAACAGTTAGAAGTGTAAGGCAGAGACGTGATCATAAACGTTCGGTACACAGATAAGCAGGAATATTTTGTAGCATAAAGCAGAGATGTGGTCAGAACTAATCCAAGTTTGGTACACAAATTAATAGACACAGTATGTAGCATAAGACATATGGTTTGAATTGTAAATTAACTTTATCACTATGTAATGTCTGATATTGTTTGTTTCATGTTCCCTCTAAATTGTAAAGTGCTGCGTAAGATGTTGGCGCTATATAAATAAAGATTATTATTTATTATTATAAGGCAGCAGAGCCGCAATAAGCTAGACTTAAGGCTGGAAGCTCAATAACCTGGCAAGGAGGAAATTCAGGGCCAAATTTATATAGGATATCAGAGGGTGAGACCTAGAACAAGACTTAGAATTATCAGACATTGGTCAGACTGGACATGACACTGGAAAGGGAGATGTCGAGCATCGTAAATAGCTCAGCAACAGTGAGAGTGGAATTAAATCCCGACAACTGCCAAGATAATGAATGGCTGTCAGGGCTGAACATAGCTATTCAGATTTAACATTATTTGCTAAGTGACTTCACATATATTAAATCACTCTGCGAAAACAATGCAACCCAAAAAATTTTAAAGTATACTTATAACTTAGGCCGGATTCACACGAGCGTGTGCGTTTTGCGCGCGCAAAAAACACAGCGTTTTGCGTGCGCAAAAGGTCCATAAAAGCTCCATGTGTCATGAGCATATGATGCGTGGGTGCATTATTTTCGCGCAGCTAGCATCATTATGACACTCTGTTTTTATGTTTGTAAACAGAAAAGCACATGGTGCTTTTCTGTTTTCATTCATAGTTTTGACTACTGTAGTGCGCATCACGCCCGGCACACGGAAGTGAGTCCGTGTGCCGTGCGCGGTTTTCACACACCCATTGACTTCAATTGGTCAGTGATGCGCAAAAAACGGCCAAGTATAGGACATGTCGAGCGTTTGACGCAGCAGACATACGCTGCGTGAAAATCACTGACAGTCTGAACGGCCCCATTGACTTACATAGGTCCGTGCGACGTGCGTGAAAATCACGCGTGTTGCACGGACGTATTATACGTTCGTCTGAATAAGCCCTTAATAAAACTTTTGACATGTCATAGTGACATGTCAGAAGTTTTGATCGGTGTGGTCCGACCACTGAGACCCCCACTAATTGCTAAAACAAAGCTACAAAAGCACTTAGGTAAGTGCTGTGACTCTTCGTTTCCGATTGACTCTGCTCGGCTTTCCCCAGGAAACTGAGTGAGCAGTATCTGGGCTCAATAGAGAGTCTATAAGTCCGTACACCACTCACTCGGAATTCCGATGAAAGCCGAGCAGAGACGATCAGAAATGTAGCGGCACAGTGCTCAACTGTACGCTGCTGCCGCCTCGTTAAAGCGCTTGGTGGGGGGTCTCACTACTCGGACCCCCACCGATCAAAGTTTCTGACATGTCACTATGACATGTGAAATATTTTATGAAATTCTAGGTACACTTTAAATTACTGCCATACATATATGCTGTTATATTTTACCATCTTAGAGTAACACAAACCATTGCTATTCCTAATGGCATATCCATTCCATATCCATTCCATATGGCAAGTCCATAAATTTTGCAGGTTTTCAGAATGTCTCCTGAAAAAAAATCTCAATTGTTAATAAATGATTAGTTGCTTACAATAATAAAGAATAGGAGAAAAATGCAGGCAAACTTCTACAGTGCAATAAAATCAGAGTAATGAGTTAATTTAAGCTATTGCATAATCCCATATATATAGCATTGTAATATAGCTCTTGCTGAGGCTTCGTTCACATCTGTGTCGGGTCTCCGTTCATGGGTTTCCATCTGACCTTTCCGTCAGGGGAACCCATGAACGGAATCCAAACGGAAACCATAGGTGACGGATCTGATGAAAATGATTTCCGTTTGTCACCATTGTGTAAAGGTTCCGTTGTTTTGATGGAATCAATACTGAAGTCGACTGCGCTATTGGATTCCGTCAAAACTATGGAACTCTTACACAATGGTGACAAGCGGAAACCATTTTCACCGTATCCGTCACAAATTGAAATCGATGGTGATGCAAACGGAAACCTATGGTTTGCATTTGTTTTAGTTTGGAATCCGATCATGGGTTCCCCTGACGGAAAGCTCAGACGGAAACCCATGAACGGAGGGAGTCCTGACGCAGATGTGAATGAAGCCTTAGTTTATTGTGTTCAAAATCTGAATTTACAATTGAGATATAGGATGAATCTATTTTCATGACATATTTTGCACAAAATGAAATTGTCAAAAAGAGGGGAATTCTAATGGAAAAAATGTACCAGTGTTTCCTTAAAAAAAAAAAGACAACTAATAACACAGTTTACAAAGTTGGCAAACTTTAAAATGCATTTATGAACAAAAGACACAATTTCTTTTCAAAATAGCTCACACTTAAGGGAATAATTTTTCTCCATGAGACTTTTTAAAATAAAATCTTTTCTTTAAAACGTGATTAAGAATAAAAGCGCAGGCTGTTGAAAATGTCACTGTGTGTTCAGCTTGTCACTATATGGAAATAGATAAAAGCCCTACTTCCACAGCAACAAGCAAATCTCTCTGAATTAAACTGTGAGGACAATTATGCGGTGCACCTCCTAGAATGTACCTGTAGATATCGGTATGTGGAGCACTGCTAAAATCTAAATCCTGGAACACATCTGTGGAATAAAAATAAAGATATTAAACGTGCGGTCCCCACATACTTCACCAAAGGACAGGATTTATATCTAGCTTCATTGCATACATCATTGTAAAATATTTGGACATATGTCATTAAAGGTGATTTCAGGAATGTAAAACATTTATTTCTAAATATAAAACAGAAAATTATAGGTTTAATTCTGATATTTAAAAACAGAAATGATGCAAATTAATATTCAAGTGCTTCTAGAAACTTCACTGAGCTTAGCTCTTCCATAGGAGAATCTTCTACTGCAAATAGACATTGAGCCTCATTTATCAAATAAAATACCTTCCCCATAGCAACCAATCACAGCACACCTTTCCTTTTTCCAGAGCTGTTTAAGAAATGAAAGCTGAGCTCTGATTGGTTGCTATGGGCCACAAGGCCAGCTTTTCTGTTAGACAATTTCAATAAATGAGGCCCATTTATAGTTATGTAATAGGCTTGAGAATTATAGTAATAAGAGAATAAAGTGCAGCTTGCAGTACTAGTGACTGTATCAGCCCGCTATGAACTGTTTTAGCCTCAGCGTCACATGAAATTCTCTTTCCTTTCAAAAGGAAGGATTAGAGACATATATGATCCACTACTGGACAAAATATGATGTTTACTTGGTATCGGACTACAATGTACATACTGTCAGGAGGGGACACTGAAACGAGCGTCACCATGTTGGTTTAAATTCAGGAGGCATACTGCAAAAATTTGCCACATGACAGTGCTCAAGATCTGGTCACCAGACGAGGAAATGGCAAAATGTGCGTCGGGGCCGTGGTTATGCTGGTCTGTATTAATATCTCTGGTGTTGATCCATTATAGATAGAGTGTATATTTTAGACAGATTTTACTTTTTAAAATATATATTGGCGTATGTTATGGGGTCGGTTATAAGAGATCATAAGAAATTACATAAACATCTCTATATCTGGAAATGCTTGTTGTAATATATCCCAATGTCTATGTAAAGCTACATGAATCTTGGGCATAGAATGGTGAATATTAACAAAAGTGATTCTCTGGGGGGCTATTGTAAAATAGTTCAATACCTATACCAACCCAGGCCAAACAATCCATATAATGATCTACGTATATCAATATATAAACACAATACCTATAATATATATGTAGATACTATCATGTAAATACTAAAATAACATAATAGCACACCATTGGTACCATACAAAAGATGTTTTATTTTATTTAACCAAAAAGTAAAAGACAATGGCCATCAAGACCTAAAATGACAAACAAGTTAAAACAACATGGTGGTGGTGAGGGGAGCACAATGTGCAGAACAGCATATCACAATCAGTAATGATCAGAGAACACAGAATATCACATGCAATAACTGTAAATACTGCATCAAGAGACAAAGGAAATATACACTTCAGTAAATTTACTGCATATCAGTGCTGTCTCAAAAGTAGAGAGATATTACAACATAGATAGTACTAAGTGTAAAGGATCTGCCAGGCACAACTTCTGTGGATACTCCCATAGGTAATCAGTCTGCACCTGAGTCTATATCTCTGAGACTGACTCCATCTTCCACCACTCAGGATGGCAGGCTTAGGAGTGGGAGAGCCTATCGCAGCCTGGCCAGACGGAGCTAGCTCCCGCCCTCTGTCTATTTATACCTGCCTTTCCTGTTCCTCCTTTGCTTGTGATTCTTCTCGTGTGGTTTCCTGGCCCAGCTACAGCTTCTATCTATTTGATCCTGCTCCATACTGACCCTGGCTTTCTGACTACTCTCCTGCTCTGCGTTTGGTACCTCGTGCACTCCTGGTTTGACTCGGCTCGTTCACCACTCTTGTTGCTCACGGTGTTGCCGTGGACAACTACCCCTTCCCCTTTGCTTGGTGTTTCCTTGTCTGTTTGTCTCGTGCACTTACTGAGCGTAGGGACCGCCGCCCAGTTGTACCCCGTCGCCTAGGGCGGGTCGTTGCAAGTAGGCAATGACAGAGTGGCGGGTAGATTAGGGCTCACTTGTCCGTTTCCCTACCCCCCGTTATTACACTAAGACTAGATACCAACAACCGTGCTGCATAATGTGCCCCTAATAACACCAGACCACCACCACAGAGCCCCGACACGTGTTTCGCCGTCAGCTTTTTCAAGGGGTACTGTGTGGTGGGATCGGTGTACCTTTTATAGGGAGTTTTTTAATATAAGGAGGAGCCATTCTAATTGAAACACACATATGATGCATACATAAAAATCACCTCTGACGTAGACCTTAAAGAAAACCTTTCACCTCCCCATACATGTGCAGCTGAGTGCAGCATGTAATGGGGAGGGCTGCACAAACCCTGGGGCACTTTACATTTTTTCTACCTCCCTCCGTTATTTAGATATCGGTGCAGTTATATTTAGCCCGATATTTAAATAACCCCCTGAACAGTCGACGGGACGTGTACTGGCAAGGGGACGTGTTACTATGGATGTGACATTGTCCAATCAGATATGGACAGTGCCACAGCAAGAGCAAGGAGAGAGAGTCTGCGATTGCAGTCTTTTCACCCGAACTGGCAAGGGGGCGTGTCACTGCTACGGACAGTGTAAGAGCTGTGGAGAGGAGAGCGCGCATGCGTGCTCTCATCTCATCTCACTCTCATTCCTCGCTCTTGCTGTAACACTGTCCATATCTGATTGGACAGTATCACAGCCATAGTAACATGTGCCCTTGCCAGTACACGCCCCGTTGACTGTTCAGGGGGTTATTTAAATATCGGGCGCCAAATATAACGGCACCGATATCTAAATAACGGAGCGAGGTAGAAAAAAATGTAAAGTGCCCCAGTGTTTGTTCAGCCCTCCCCATTACATGCTGCACTCAGCTGCACATGTATGGGGAAGTGAAAGATTCTCTTTAAGTATAAGGAAAATATTCACCCACCTGAGTCAAATGTAATCATAAGACCCCTATCTATGTGGCGCCTGTCCATGGTGAACACAACTTCCCCGACCCTCCCATCATGGCGTCCGGAAGACGCAGACCGTGTATGTCTATGTCCATCTCTGCGGCCACCATTTTGGTTCAGGGAAAAGGGTAAAGAATAGCCCATACTACAGGCACCCATCGTTAAATGGACCACATCGGAATAACACCACAATATATAAAGATATCTATAAGTGGCTTATTAATATACATATTTCAAGTCTATATATTAGATCATAAAAGAAACAATACATTATTTCAAAGTACATTGTGTGATAAGCATATTAAAAGTGACTAAATGAATAAATAAATAGAAATAAATGTGAAAAATTAAAAAATTAACACACTTGCACAAATAAAGAGTGAAAATTATATATAAATGTAATTATATATGCATATCCACATACATATGCCAACCCATACACACTCAATATACATGTACTTCCATACATACCCATAGATATACAAATGGCATAGATACACACACACAAGCACTACATAAATAAAAGTTGTGTAAATACCTACACCTATAAAGGACATATATACTGTATATCCCAATATATTTTCAAATATTTTTCATATATAGAAAAAAATATATTAACTTTTTGTTTTAAGTGCATTAAACCAAAATTATTACAGATAGTAATATACGAAAGCCCCATGAAAAAGCTGATGTGATAAGTTTCAAATATTTAAAGTGCATAGTGCATACCACATACAATCATGTATACAAACCCCGAAACAATGTAAATATAAGCCACGAGTAAGGATATATAAGCATTATTCACACTAGTATCAAAATACTGACAGAGCATCCAATTTCCTCTAAAAAGGGATTAATAGTAACACCAAAAGCCATGATGAATCGATAAGGCGACATTAATGCCATTGCAAACCTATAACAAAAATGTGTGTATATGTAAAATAGTGTTTGGACCTGGTAATTCATGTGTTATCACTGCATCATTGCTTACTTGTATGATCAATCTTTCCTTGTTCTGCTTTAAGAAGTGCCAGCGGCTAACCCTTGCTCCATGAATTTCTTAGACATTTCCTTTAGTCTTATAATAATAATATTAATAATAACCTTAATAATAACATTTATATGGTGCCAACAAGCCAAGCAATAAGACAAATGACAAGTACTGTAGTGAGAACAAGTAAGCAAACCCATCCAGATAACAAATACGCCTGAAATGTCACCACGTCCAAAAAATTTAGACCCCAGACCAGGCACCAGAAGATCTGGCACACAAATCCAATCCGCCCAAAAAATTGTATTGAAGACAGTATAGCTGTAAGAGAACTATTAGAACACATGATAGGTTTAGATACACTGTGTCAGCATTACACTGTCCGTGGCAATTATTATATATTGAAAATTAAATGCAAAAACCAGGACTTCAAATAATTTGTCCCATCATAAATAGTAATGTACATATGATAGTTTACCCCTCAATAATACAGTCATGCACTTACTAAATAATACCATTATACAAGGACCAAATATTGCTTCCACACCATGACCACATATATTTACCATAAAGACCAATATAACCAATAATGCTGCCATACAGTGCCTATACAGTGACCAAATATCAGTTTGACACTGGCAGAGTATATTGTGTTGTGAATACAGTGCAATGAATACAGTACAATTAAATTCAGTGTCTCATAGGTGCCGTCTTCGCTAATTGGACCTGTACACTTGTAAGTTGGCGGGCCCCTGTCGGATGGTAATTAGGACCCGGTTCAGGTTGTGTTTCACGGAATGGATGGTATGAAGACAGGAGGTAGTTGCAAACTCAAGGACTTTATTTCAGGCCAGCGCCAATGGTGCACATGGCCACAGGCAGGGCCGCCATCAGGGGGGTATTACTGGTACTCCCGTCAGGGGCCCGGCCACATGAATGAAGTAAAAGGGGCCCGCCGGGCTGCCGTCGCACCCCCCCCCCCTTCGGACTGTTGCCCCCCCCCTCGCAACGCTCACGGCCCCCCCCCTCGCAACGCTCACGGCCCCCCCCCTTGCAACACTCACGGGCCCCCCTCGCAACGCCCGCGGCACCCCCCTAGCGTCACCCCCCTAGCGACACTCCCCTAGCAACACTCGCGGCAGCCCCTGCATACCTGTTGTAGCTTCACTGGAGGGGAAGATGCAGCATGTGCTGAAGCTGCGTGTGGAGATCCCGCCCCCCAGCTCCTCTACATTGCCGACCGGACCTGCAGGCTGGTGAGTATGTTCCCCTATCCATCCTGATTCCCATCCCCCTGACCCCATTTGTAGATTGTATAAAGTTGGTTAAAAAGTTTGTTGGTATTTTTTCGTTTTCCTAGCGCTTTTTTGCCGCGATTTTCGTAATCGCGGCAAAAATGGCGCAGTTTTGCCGCGATTATATAAAAATCGCGGCAAAACCGCGTGATTTGTGCCGCAATTACGAAAATTGCATAAAAAAAAAGATACAAAACATGAAAAGTGCTGTTAGGCTATATTCTCACAGTGCGGTCAAGTCACGTTTTTTTGCAAAAATTGTGGCAAAAAAATGGGATTTCACCACACTCTGTAACTAGACTAAGGCCTTATTCAGACGGCCGCATTCGGTCCGTCACATACGGAGCGTGATGGAGCCGGACTCCTAGCATCATAGTTATCAGTGTTGCTGGGAGTCCCTGCCTCTCTGCGGGAATACTGTCCCATACTGTAATGATGCTTTCAGTACGGGACCGGGGACAGTATTCCCACGGGAAGGGAGGGACTATGATCATAGATAACTGTGATGCTAGAAACCCGGCTCCCTGAACTGTGGTCGGTCCGGGAAATATGGCCGATACACGGTCCTTATATCACAGACCGAACATGGACTTCTGAATAAGCCACTTGCTTGCCTCCTATTTTTGGTGCGGATTGCGCACTGAAAATTCACTACAAATGACAATATAAGGCCTTATTCACACGAACGGGTTATACGTCCGTGATACTTATTACGTCGCACGGACTTATGTTAGTGAATGGGGCCGTTCAGACTGTCAGTGAATTTCACGCAGCGTGTGTGCGCTGTGTAAAACTCACGACATGTCATATACTTGCCCGTGTTTCGCGCAGCACGCACCCATTGAAGTCATTGGGTGCGTGCAAATCGTGCACGGCACACGGAAGCACTTCCGGGTGACGCGCGTGATTCGCGCTACACAGGGCCGCCATCAGGGGGGTATTAGGGGTACTAGTGTAGGGGGCACGGCCAAACTTAATTGAAAGGGGGGTCCGGCAACTGCCGCGACTTGCCTTTGGTAGAAAAAAACAGGCCCCTGCAATGGGGCCTGTTCTTTTCACCAAAACAATGTCGTGAGCTGCGGGCCCCCCTCTCGTCAAACACCGCCGTGAGCTGCGGGCCCCCCTCTCATCACCGCCGCGAAACACCACTTGCGCGCGCGCGAACGACCGCAAGCTCGCGCCCACGCGCGAACGACCAGGCGCGCCGCCGAGAGGGAGGCGGTGCGCCCGCAACACAAGTCCGATCTACGGGGAAGGACAGCCACACAGGGACAGCGGCGCACAGTTTACTTACCTGCTGGCCCGCCTCCAACTCCGCCTCCTCATCGTCCTCCTCGTCCGACTCCGCCTCGTCTTCCTTCTCCAGAGCGTAGCTGCGTAAGGAGAGGGGGAGGAGTCCAGTTCTTGCGCGGCGGCAGGAGTTCTACGATCCCCGGCATTTTCTGGAGCCTGGAGGTCAAGGACGACATCTGGACCGAAGACATCGCCTGAAGAGGACTGGAGTGGGAGCAGCTCTTCTGACATGGTGAGTAAAGTGTCTCAAAGTGCTGTTTATGTATGGCCCTGTTCACACAGAGTATTTTGCAGGCCGAAAAAATCTGCCTCAAAATTCCTTAAAGAATTTTGAGTCAGATTTTGACCTGCCCACACTATCTTGCCGCGTTTTTTGCTGCGTTTTTTGCCCGCTGCGATTGAGGACAGCAGACAAAAAACGCAGCGAAAAATGCATTTTCTGCCTCCCATTGATTTCGATGGCAGGTCAGAGGCGGAACCGCGGCAAGAAAGGACGTGCTGCTTTTTCTTTTTTCCGCGACTGGCTCCCATTGATTTCAGATTAAATCAATGGGAGGCGGTTTTGGAAGTTGTTTGGTGCTGATTCTGACGCCGTGTCCGAGTCAATATCAAGGCCCAAAAACTCTGTGAACTGGGCCTTATTGTTAGGGCTTATTCAGACGAACGTGTAATACATCCGTGCAACGCGCGTGATTTTCACGCGCCTCGCACGGACCTATGTTACTCTATGGGGCCGTGCAGACTGTCAGTGATTTTCACTCTGCTGTGACTGTGATACGGTGCGGATTGTCCACAATAAAATGTGCTGCATAAAATACGCAGTGTTCATGCCTAGTGTGTTCCTACCCTAAGGCCGGATTTACACGAGCGTGTGCTTTTTGCGTGCGCAAAAACGTGGCGTTTTGCGCATGCAAAAGGTCCATAACCGCTCCGTGTGTCAGCAGCGTATGATGCGCGGCTGCGTGATTTTCGCGCAGCCGCCATCATTATGACACTCTGTTTGTATGTTTGTAGCACGCGGTGCTTTTCTGTTTTCATTCATAGTTTATACGGCTGCGGAAGTGCTGGCCGTGATTTTCACGCACCCATTGACTTCAATGGGTGCGTGATGCGCGAACAATGCACAAATATAGGACATGTCGTGAGTTTTACGCAGCGGACACACGCTGCGTGAAAATCACTGACAGTCTGCACGGCCCCATAGACTAACATAGGTCCGTGCGAGGCGTGTGAAAATCACTGACAGTCTGCACGGCCCCATAGAGTAAGGGGAGATTCACACGAACGTTGCGTTTTTGCGCGCGCAAACAACGCAGCGTTTTGCGAGCGCAAAAACCATTTGACAGCTGCGTGTGTCATGCGTGTCTGATGCGCGGCTGCGTGATTTTCGCGCAGCCGGCATCATAGAGATGAGGCTTGTCAACGCCCGTCACTGTCCAAGGTGCTGAAAGAGCTAAATCTTTCAGCACCCTCGACAGTGAATGCCGAACACAACAGCGAAAAACCTGTAAAAAAAAAAGATAAAGTTCCTACTTACCGAGAACTTCCCGGCCGTTGCCTTGGTGACGCGTCCTTGGTGACGCGTCCTTGGTGACGCGCCTCTCTTGACATCGGGCCCCACCTCCCTGGATGACGCAGCAGTCCAAGTGACCGCTGCAGCCTGTGATTGGCTGCAGCCTGTGCTTGGCCTGTGATTGGCTGGAGCTGTCACTTGAACTGAAGTGTCATCCCGGGAGGTCGGACTGCAGGAAGGAGACAGGAGTAATCGGTAAGTTAGAACTTCGTTTTTTTTTTACAGGTTAATGTATTTTGGGATCGCAAGTCACTGTCCATGGTGCTGAAACAGTTTAACTCTTTCAGCACCATGGACAGTGACTATCTCCTGACGTCGCGTACCGATAATTTTTTTGCCGGGATCGGCCAAAACGAGTTTGGCCGAACCCGGTGAAGTTCGGTACGCTTGTCCGGCTTCGCTCATCGCAAAGACACTCCGTTTGGATGTTCGGAAACAGAAAAGCACGTGGTGCTTTTCGGTTTTCATTCATCCTTTTCACTGCTGTTGCGCGAATCACGCTCGTCCCACGGAAGTGCTTCCGTGTGGTGCGCGTGATTTTCACGCACCCATTGACTTCAATGGGTGCGTGATGCGCGAAATACGCAGAGTTATTGAACCTGTCGCGCTTTTTGCGCAGCAGACAAACGCTGCGCAAAAAGCACGGACTGTCTGTACTGCCCCATAGACTTGTATTGGTCCATGCGTGCCGCGTGAAAACCACGCGGCCCGCACGGACCGAATACACGCTCGTGTGAATCCCCCCTAACATAGGTCCGTGCGAGGCGCGTGAAAATCCTGCACGTTGCACGGATGTATTACACGTTCGTCTGAATAAGCCCTAACAATAAGGCCCAGTTCACAGAGTTTTTGGGCCTTGATATTGACTCGGACACTGCGTCAGAATCGGCACCAAACAACTTCCAAAACTGCCTCCCATTGATTTAATCTGAAATCAATGGGAGCCAGTCGCGGCAAAAAGAAAAAGCAGCACGTCCTTTCTTGCCGCGGTTCTGCCTCTGACCTGCCATCGAAATCAATGGGAGGTAGAAAATGAATTTTTCCCTGCGTTTTTTGTCTGCTGTCCTCAATCGCCGCGGACAAAAAACGCAGCAAGATAGTGTGGGCAGGTCAAAATCTGCCTCAAAATTCGGTGCGCGGTTCCAGGCGGTCGCAGGTGGGCATGCGCGGGAATTTGCGGGTGCGCGCGATCGGTCGCACGGGCAGCAGTGTTTGACGGCCCCCATGACGACCCCCATGCTACCCAGGGCCGCCATCAGGGGGGGTATTATGGGTACTGATGTGAGAGGCCCGGCCAAACCTAATTGAAAGGGGGGCTCGCAGCTCACGACATTCTTTTGGTGAAAAAAACAAGCCCCATTGCAGGGGTTTGTTTTTCTTTTCTACCAAAGGCAAGTCGCGGCGGTTTGCCGGGCCCCCCTTTCAATTAGGTTTGGCCGGGCCTCTCACATCAGTACCCATAATACCCCCCCTGATGGCGGCCCTGGGTACCATGATATGGTGCTGGACGGAGTACCGTTAACAGGCGGTGCCACGGTAGGGGGGCCCAGAAAATTTAGCTGTAGGGGGCCCTGAAATTCCTGATGGCGGCCCTGGCCACAGGTAAATGCAGATCTTCCCAACATGGGAAGATAGCTGGCTTGCTGTATACTTGTTGCAGACAGGGTCAAGTGTACCCCTCCCTGGTGCAGTTGTTGGTCTGGCTAAGGACTAGTAGGCCACAAAATGGCTTTTGCTGACTGTCTATATTTAGGCCTTATAGGCCACAAAATCATTGCTCACCACTTGCTGTATCGCTCATGTCCCCTCCCACCACTGCTCACATGCAAGGACACCAGGTGTTGGGGCACTCCTGCCCTTACCACCCCTCTCTCTTCTAGACCTCT